>NW_016159349.1:7459-30527 GCF_001687245.7 Rhagoletis zephyria | reverse complement strand
TATATCCCAAAGCCATGGAGGGAGGTAAGAGTGGTCTTCATTCCCAAAGCAGGAAAAGCGGGCCACAGCACTGCAAAAGATTTTAGGCCCATCAGCCTTTCATCATTTCTTCCCAAAATAATGGAGAGGCTTCTGAGTCTGCAGAGCACGCAATGCTTTACTCCTGGGAACTTCAGCGAGGCTCAGCATGCCTACCGTAAATGTAGGTCGGTTGAAACAGCCCTGCACGAGGTTGTTGGGAGTATAGAGCAAGCACTGAATCACAAGGAATATGCGCTGGCAGCCTTCCTGGACGTGGAGGGCGCCTTTAACAATGTTAATTTGGCATCCATACACTGCTCCATGGTGGCTGTAGGACTGGACCCATTGATCACTCTCTGGATCGACAATATGTTGAGCACCAGAAATATCAATGGCTCCTTGGGAACATCAGAAGTAAGGAAAACAGCCANTGGGGCACACCTAAAAGGGGGCGAGAGGGTGCTAGCCCCCCTCCTGTGGAACCTCTTGCTAAACGAATTCCTGCTTCGTTCATCGAAAGCCGCTAAGGTCGTTGCTTACGCGGATGACTTAGTCATTCTGGTCGTGGGGAAATTCCTCTCTACGGTCAGCGAGATTCTACACTCTGCAATTAACGATCTGACAGGGTGGGTAGAAAGAAACGGCCTAGGGGTCAACCCCACTAAAACCGAACTTGTTCTCTTCAATTTCCGACCTCCGTCCCTCAATGGAGCAAATCTCGATTTGTCAAAAGCTTTCCTGGAAAAGGTACAGCGGAGAGCGGAGAAAGAAGGCGCTCAACGCGCTCTGCTCCTGCAAAGCTACTATTGGAAAAGACTGGGGTCTGCGACAGCAGATAATACATTGGATTTATAAGACGGTAGTTAGACCTATCCTCACCTATGGCGCGCTGGTATGGTGGCAGGCGGTTGACACCAAATCCCATCTGCTCAACTTGCAAAAGGTGCAACGACAAGCATGCTTATGCACAACGGGGCCGATTTACTCAACGCCGCATCTCTAGAGACCCTGCTGGATATTCCACCTATTAAAAGCGCTCTACGACTCAGAGCGTCTAACAGGCTGCGAACAACTTGCAAAGGTCACGCCACAATCCTCGGGAGAGTGGGGGTGGAATACAGCCGCTGTGACCATCAGGTCACGGAAATTGACCTCAATCGAAACTTCGATATCCATTTTCCTGACAGATGTGACTGGGAATTTAATATTGCTCTCAGAGATGACGAAATACCCATCGTCAGGGACGGCTCCAAAATGGATATCGGAACAGGATCTGGGGTCTTCTCTCAAGAGTTATCTCTGAGGGAGTCGTATAGACTCCCAGACCACTGTGTTTTTCAGGCTGAGATATATGCAATCCATATGGCGGCCAGGTTGGCTGGGCATGATTGACTTAGCTCCATCTAAACTTGCCTTCTTTGTTGACAGTCAGGCGGCTATCAAAGCCTTAGGGTCGGCAACGACTAACTCGTTATGCGTTAAAGGATGCCGAAAATCCCTACAAGTTCTACAGCAACACATAATCAATCTATACTGAGTACCGGGACATTGTAGTGTCCCGGGAAATGAGGAAGCGGACGAATGTGCTAGAAAGGGATCTGAGATGGGGCTTGGGGAAGCGACCCAAATCGTGAAACCGCCCCCTGCGATTTCTGTCTTCAGTAGGTGGGTAAACCTTCACACCTGCAGGGTATCGCGATCACTCTGGCCACGGCTCGATGAACGAAGAACAAGGAGTCTAGTAAGGCTTTCAAATTCAAACGTCAGGCTTCTCACAGGAATACTACTGGGACACTGGACCATTGGCCCCATGACCGCCAGGTTCGGAGCCCCGCATAATGATATCTGTAGAAGCTGCAGGGATGAGGAGGAGTTAGAATCAGTCCAGCACTTTCTTTGCGAGTGTCCAGCACTTCGAGGAAAACGCCTCAAGTTTCTTGGGGACCACTTCTTCGAGAATCTGGATAACTTGGGAAAAGCTCCTCTGGAAGGACTGCTAGGATTCGCCAGAAAATCAAAATGGTTCGAAGACATGTAGGGATAGGCTTGGGGTAACCCCCAAGAGTATCACAATGAGCCTCTGCGGCCTCCGAGTGAACTCTTTTCAGAGCTGCCCGTTTAACCTAAACCAACCTTTTTTGTAGGTGCTCTAACAGGCCCATTCCGAGTTGGTAACAAAAATTTTGTTACCGGTTAGTAAAGTTACTGTCAATTTTTAAACCCTTTTCGTATTCTCCATACTCTTGTAACCGGTAAATTTTGTTACCATCTCATGAGCAGATAACAAAATATTGCTGCATGAAATATGCAACACCAAAATTTCAACAAACCTCCATAGCTGAATTGCTGAATAAATTAAAACGTTACCAAGGTAAATAGAATTGCGGTTACAAGAAGTGGTGACAATTGTTGGTAACAAAATTAGCTTGTTACAAAATGTTCGGTTACAAGCAGAATAGGCCTGTAAGAGGCATTTATGCATGAAAATTAAATTTTGAAAAAAGTGGTCTTACTTTATTTTCGCGGCTAGGGCACATATACATTTCAGTGTGACGGAAACATGAGACCGTCAAATTTGTGTTTGTTTGTTGAATTCCCTGAACCAGCCCTGTTATGATATAGCACTTCATTTTATCAGGCCTATCCTGCTTGTAACCGAACATTTTGTAACAAGCTAATTTTGTTACCAACAATTGTCATCACTTCTTGTAACCGCAATTCTATTTACCTTGGTAACATTTTAATTTATTCAACAATTCAGCTATGGAGTTTTGTGTAAATTCTGGTGTTGCATAATTCACGGAGCAATATCTTGTTACCTGCTCATGAGATGGTGATATCTTCTAAGTATATTTATTTCATTCAAATATAGGGGCATAAATGATTTTCCACACAAAATCACTCTGTCATCATTTTGCAAACGCGTGCATGTGTAAAAATAGTTAGGGTGCTGGCAGAGACAAAAGGAGACCAAAACCAGATTGCGCAGGTGAGGGGAAATATGTATGTATAAGCTGATCGCAGCATATTTTGTACCTACCTATGTACATATGTACATCCATATATATACGCAGTAACGTTTTGTGGAAAAGGTTTGCCACCTGATAAACAATTACATACAAATTGTTTATAAGTTAAATCAATTATTACAATATGGGTATCGATTAAAATGGTTTTGAAAAGGCTTTATTTCTTCAGTATATGTAGCGGAGTGCCCAGTTTTGTCGATTTCGCGCCAATTCGGCGATTTTTTTTTGATATTTGAGCATACAAATTTAGGAAATCGCCATTGGCGATTTTTGGCGATTTTTTCCCTTCCAATAAATTTTTTGCAATTATAAAAATATACAAAACTTGGTTTTCCACGATACCTTGACTTAAGAAGCATATTATAGACACAGACTGCCAAAAAGGTTAAATCACCCTAATCGAAGAAATTTTGGAACGATTACTTAGTCAATTAAATACTTTTAAAAAAGCTTTGATTTTGTCGCCAGAAAAGTGTGTGAATCACAAGAGGGTGAGTTTAAGGGACCTGCCAATTCCCTATTTGACTTTGAAGGAAAGAAAAGCAGCGGAAACTGAATAGTTAAATATTTTTACTTTCCCATGGAATAACTTTTCTCAGAACCATTCCATCCGACTCTAAATAAGTTTGGATAATTACTTACGGAGTGAAAACCGCAACAGGCAATAAAATGTTTGGAAATATAAGTAAATTCATATTATTACTCCTGCCGCACTCACATGCTTTGTTGAGCGCGGTTTTCCGTAATGAATTCAACAAAAACTAAGATTCGAAACTCATCCTATAGGTTGGAAAGCCTTAATTTAATAGTTCGAATAAAGTTATATATGAAGGATAATAGTTTCTGCTGCGAAATGTTTCCAATATCAAACAGTATGTTATCAAGGTTTAGTAGCACAATATATGACAACAACAGAAATGTAAATGATTCCGACACCAAAGGTGATTTTGAAGAAATTGTGGAAATAGCTGATCTCGCCTTATCATAGGTTTTTATTTAATTTTTTGCGCCGAGCGCTTAAAAACGGATTGTGCGATTAATCAATTAATATGAGTTATAATAAATTTAATAATTGCGCAGTCCTATTAAAAAATGTGTTAAAACAAATATTTGTTTGTTGTTGTTTGTTTGTACATCACTATTATATAGGTGATTTGTGTTATTTATTATTACCCTCTGAAGGTATTATATTCGTTTTTGGTTTCAAAAACAATATTATAGCAAGATCTCATTTTTTAAATAAAAAATTGTCTTAAAAAAAATTGGTAATTTTTTTCAGAAATTGCACTTTTTTTAACAATCTGGACACCCTGATATGTAGGAAGGTTGGCACCTATTTACAAAGATAAATTCAATATATAAAATAGGTAAAATGAGTTACTACGATGTGAATATCAATCAAAATAGCTTTAAAAAACTGTATTTTAAACTACATGTGGGAGAGTTGCCACTTGACTTGAAAACAAAATTCAACTTTAACTAAGCGAATTAGATAATTTAAATATGTATCGCAATACGGATGTCAGATAAAAAAGGATTAAAAAGGTTGTAGTTTGAAATTTTTTTAACAGGGTTGCCACTTGTTTACAAAGTTAAATTCAATATATGCAATAGGCTAAACGAATTACTACGATATGGATATCAATTAAAATGGCTTTGAAGGAACTTTCTAAATTGGAGATTTAAAAGAGAGTTGCCAGCTTCTTACAAAGTTAAATTCAATGTAATGAATTACTTAAATATGGATATCAATCGCAACTGCTTTGGAAATATTTCATTTCTAAACTACAAGTAGGAGGGTTGCCACCCGGTGTTCAGACGTTTTAGTTTGAAAATAATTTGAAGAAGGTTGCACCCTGTTTACACATGTAGCAAAATTTAAATACAACTTGAGTTTAGGGAATTGGATAATTTAAATATGTATATTTTGGTTTCACACGAAAGGGTTTAACAAGTTTGTAGTTGGAAAAAATGTTTGTTGAAAATATTTTAAATATTTAATATTTTGCCATCATTAAAAAGCTGAACTTTTTTAAATTATACAGAAGTTACTGTACGAAATATTAAAGTATGGGCTTAAACACTAAGGGTAAAATTTTCAGTACAAAAATCTGTATTTAACTACCGATTCTGGGTTAGTTACGCACTGTGAATTTGGCCCAAGAATATTAAAAAGGGCTGCCACCAGTTAATAAGATGGGTAGCACTTGAAATGGGTTGAAATTCAATCGAATAATATCAAAACTTATGTACAGTTTTTAACCTGAATATGCTTTAATTCAGGGACCGAACATAACAGTTATTGATGAAAACTGTCATGGAAAAATTCACTATGAAGGAAATGTTCTACAACTAAGTGAAACATACCAATCGATTTCGTTTTGCACCGAGAGTCAAATTTGAAAATAAATTTTTATTTGCAATTTTTATGCAAAATTTAAAAAAATAACAATTATATTTGATTTTTATATTATAAATCTAAAATAACAATTATTTTTGATTTTTATATTATATGTCTTAAATAACAGTTATTGAAGAGTTTTATTTATAAAAGTCATCAATAAAAATCAGTCAGTGACTTTTACATTTAAAAGTCATTAATATAAATCAGTGACCGACTTTTATTTTTTCAATCAATCGTATAAAAGTCATTAACATTTTCGCAGTTAAGAAGGTGTTGGGAAACAAAAGTTTACCACGACTTATTCAAATGACTTTTATAAGTTTGATTGAAATAATAAAGATCAGTGACTGATTTTTATTTATGACTTTTATAAATAAAAGTCTTCGATAACTGTTATTTAAGACATATAATTTAAAAATCAAAAATAACTGTTATTTGCAGATTATTTAAATAAAAATCAAAAATAATTGTTATTTTCGATTTATAAAATAAAAGTCAGAAATAACGGTTATTTAAAGAGTAATTAAATAAAAGTCAAAAAATAATTGTTAAAGAGTGATTTTTTTAATAAAAGTTGTAACTGTTACGGTCCCTGCTTTAATTATTATCTCGTATTCTACATTTTAGTTTAGCGGCTGTGACTCCGACACAGCCCGCAGGTCAAGACGAAGGCGCTAAACTGATACTTTTTTATTCAGTTTATTACATAGATATATGTTCCTTGTTTATATTAACACATAAAGCGCTTTGACGCTGGCTGGTTTTCTTTATACAGCCCGTTTCAATTTGAATTATTATTATAACATATTTGAACTCTTGTTCGTTTCCATTTTGGTCCACCGCGCAAATTAATTATTTAAGAAATATCGAATAAAAATAACCAATTTACTTTTGAATACGTTTTCAGCGAGTTCGCTTTAAAGACACGGGTATAAATGCCTAAAAAATATATGCTCGATCAAATCAGCTTTTTGTTAATGAGGTTCTTGCGTAGGTACATATAAACAAGGTAATATATTAGGGCTATTCGCGATTCGCTGCATAAGAGCTGACAAATTTATGCAATTGCAGAAGTATGCCATGGATTGTGAGCGACCTTTATTAAACTGTCATGGTAAACCTTTTTTAATCAGCTGATAGAAATATCAACCACAGTTGCAATGCATAGCATTTTTATGCTATGGATTTTTGGTATTGCAAATTTGTCAAGCCATGACAAATGCAAATGCGTGCATTTTGTTTGTGTATTGCAAATAATTTGCAATACAAATTTGCAATGCAATGATGCTAGGCCATTTGCACCGGATCGCGAATAGCCCTATTGATAAATTACAATACACATGAAGTGTTGCTTGATATTCTCAAATAATAAAGATCTGCGTTTGCCAACGGAAAAGGACCTTTCGACATCTCCTTATGAGAATTAAAAGTTCGATTTTTTACAGTGGTGTTAGTGCATGCATGTAATTTTACCTTTTTTACTATTATTTAAAATAATGAGGTTTATATTTATTACGCAAAGATTCGAATCCTTCAAATCTTTTATACTTTGAATTTAATATTTTTAAATATTCCTAATTCTTAATTTGAGATCAATTATTTTTAATCTCTTTAATAAGACCAATACCTTCCTGTAGAGAAGTTGTAGTTATTAAAACCAAATATATTTGCATGTTATTGTTTGTAAACATTTCTTTTACCCGAAGAATAACATCGGAATATTCACTGCTGAGTTTTATAATGCTGACTGTATTTGATTCAAATTATTCCAGTACTATTTAGCTAAAATGATGGAAGAGTTGGTACAATCGTACCTTTGAAAGTGCATTCGGTACATTTAGGTACATTTTGAACTAGTCGAATAAGTTTTCAGGAAATCTGTTATTTTTATTCACATTTCAACGCATTTTCTTGTCCACTAGCCTCCCTCCTTTGAGGAGGGGCATACAAATGATACAAAGAAGATTTCTTTATAAACGTCAAATCGAAGAGCTCGGAGGAAAGCGATTAACTTCTTCGGAAATATAGTTTTGTCTCGAACTGCTCGAAGAGATTCTTTTTATAGCCAAATTTGTTTAATGTGAGTCCATAAGTTGATATGGTATCGCCGGGAAAGGTTGTCCTCTTATGTTCGTTAATATATTTTTATAAAAATACATATTTACTTTTTAGGTACATTTATCTACTTTTAGGTAAAGTTTTTCCTCAGAGTGGGTACAATTTGAAAATTCAAATTTCTATCCCTGATGGAATATCTGCTGTTTAAGAGAACCAGAAACGAACAGCTGATTGCTCTTTGTTCAATAAACATACTTCAAAGTCAAAATTAAACATACCCTGCAGGGTTGCATGAACAAATTTATTCAATTAGCACTCAATTTAGTATTAATCGAGCAATTAATAATTGAAATTTTGTAGGGTAATTCGAGCTCAATTAGCGTCTTAATCGAGCAAGCTTGGTTAATTGCTCTATTAGCGGCCTGTCTAAACATGCTAAAAGGGCTAAATTCACAGTCTGTAGTTAACTCAGAATCGGCAGTTAACTTCAAATTTTTGTACTGAAAATCTGTAGTTAACTGCAACTGCACTATGAATTTGGCCCTTAGTATTTTAAAGAGGGGTAAGTTGTTTTTTGTACAATAAAGCTAGTTTAATTATAATTTGCGCCTGTTTATTTAACAATCCAGTGAAAGGAACTTGAAGGGTTTAGGAAATTGTCGAAAATTCAAGTATACTCGTAACAGTAGTGATCATTCATACATTAAAAATACCAAAATGTTTACATTGGACTTCCCGATTAACCCTGGAAGGTCATGGTTCGTCGTTTCGACGACGCGAGTTTTTATTTTACCGTTATCGCTGTTTTCCTTTGTTTGTATAGTGCTAATTTTTCGTACAGCGCTAGACGGTGTTGTGCTGTTGACGTGTGCGGTTACTTAGATTCATGCGGTTCGTGTAAGTACTTATTTTTTAAATGTGCGTAGTCAAAACGACGAAGGATGAACTTTGTGTATGTTTTACGTTCATGTTTTCAAAGTAATTTTCTTAAGTTTTTTTTATTTGTTTATATATATGTTCTGTAGGGAAAATTTGTAATCTTTGTAAAAGCATGACTACTGAGTAGACGTGTTTATCGAGCGCTGCAATAAAACAAATAATTTCCGCGACTTCCGCAGACTAAAAATATTCGAAACTTAGTGCGTGAGCCTACACTTTTTTCGGTGAACGTCGGACACGTATCGAAATAACCAAGACAACTATTAATATTACAAAATCTAAATCAAGTCAAAGTGCAATAATCCAAAGATGAATCTTAATGTGATGACAACACGGAAAGCCGCTAAGCAAGCAGTCGCCTCTCCCCTTCAAATCGCGAGCCAGCGCAGCAATACTGGAGTAACCGAAGGCATGCCGTCGACTAACTGGTTATCCCGACTGGAAGCCAAAATTGATATGGAGAAGAACATTATCATCGAAGAGCTGACGGCAAGAATGAAAGAGACGGAGGAGCGGGTTATGCAAAGAATCGGCGAGTTGACGGTTGAGCTGACAAACTTTAAGCAAAACCTTAAAAATGTTGAACACCGAGTAATGAAGGTAGAACACGAGGTCGATTGTGTAAAGCAGCAAACTGACGAAGTGAAAACAATGAGACAGCAATTAAATGAATGCCAGAATGCTCTTATTTCGTCCGTTCGTTACTAAGAGGTATACCGCAGATCAAAGACGAAAACCTAAGCGCAACCTTCTCACAGCTTTGTAGTGCATTAAGAATTACCACCCCACAATGCGTGCCATTTTTCGCTTAAAAAAAAGGCAATAACAACAAGTTATAATACACGATGAATGCAACCAAAAGTTATACCGACGAAGAAAAAAAAATGCGCAATTTGTCCCCCTTCTAAGCGACGTCGTCGCGACGCTTAACAAATCATCCTGTGCAAAAGCCAAAAAAGTCTCTGTGGAGAGCATAAAATAGAGCGTGGCGCCTCTTGCACAAAATGAGAACTGTCGTATCTGAATTTTTTTCCTTTTTTAGTTCATAGTATTATTTTTAAGAAAAAAAAACACTTTAAATGAATTATATGTACCTTAAGTTATTTATTTTTTATATTTTCTAATTAATGTTTTGTACAAAAACCAATTGAATCAGAGCTGTGAAATCTTGAATTACAAAGAAAAACTACTTGATATTGTGTTATTTAAAAAATTTAAACAAAATGATATGAAAATAATAATTTGTGTGCATTTTGATACACAGGTTAATTTAATAACGCCTTTAGAAATTCCGTCGTCGAATCGACGAAGGATGACCTTTGCGTTATAAAAATAACGATGATAACGAAGATAAGCAATTCCAAGCAACAGCTTAAAATTTTCGGCTCTGGTCACATTACATCTTCTTCGATACCTGTCGTCCACGCATACAGCGCTCTAGATCTTGCAGAGTTCTCTCGAAAGCACCCAAATCTTTATGATGTTTGTTCGAAATCGTCCGCGTCTCTGCGCCATATAAAAGAACGGGCATAATGAGAGGCTTGTGGAGCGTTGTTTTTGTTCGGCGAGGGAGGACTCTGCTTTTCAATTGCCTAC
This sequence comes from Rhagoletis zephyria, assembly GCF_001687245.7. Taxonomy (NCBI): domain Eukaryota; kingdom Metazoa; phylum Arthropoda; class Insecta; order Diptera; family Tephritidae; genus Rhagoletis; species Rhagoletis zephyria. Next base: position 20,480 of record NW_016159349.1, on the reverse strand, counting down.
CGAGCCCAAAGAAGCACCTGTTGGCAAGAGTCATTCTTCGCTTGATCTACAGACTGCCATTCTTGATGTTGTTTATGTTTAATCCTACACGGAGATAAGCTTTTACTTAAAGTTTGATAAATGTTTTCTTGGTCGCGAAATAGTAAACAATTCATGAAATATTCATGGTTTAGTTTTCACTGAATTTAAGGAAAACACTTTACTGAAAACACGAAAACGTTTTTCTTGCAAGGATGGAAAATAATCATTATTTTTAAAATTTAAATTAAAAAAGGCAACATGTTATAAGTGTCGTACAGCAATTTTATGTTAACAATGTTGCGAAAAATTTCAGCTTGTTTAAAGCTAACTACAAACTTATTGACTTATAGTGTGCTAATTAATAAAATTTTCTTAATCCTGTCAGATTAGATTAACTGTTAGTAGTGAACATACATACATATGTATTTCTTCTGTTGAAACCTGCATGGCTTTGAAAGCAATTAAAAGTTAGCCGTAATAAGTTCACCAAAAGTTAGCTATTTTAGTAGTCGGCTACGAAATTGCCGAAATGGCATTTTCATTCATTTTCTTTGTATTACTCGTCGACAATTTTGAACTTTTACACATGTTTAAATTATACAAGTAAAAGTGTCAAAGCCATGTCTGCCGGGCTTACCCTATATTGCACATTATCGACTTCAATGAGCACGGGATCTATTCCCTTAATGCCCCCTCGATGATATTGTTTTTGAAATTAAATAAATTTTTAAAGTTTCGATCTAAAATTTTAATAATATTCACTAGTTATAATTAATATTTATTTTACTTTTCCAATTCAATGTACCTACCTTGTAAAGGCAATTGAATATTTTAATAACATTGTAATGAAATAAAATGTTTATTGGGTTATAATAATCTAACTATTAAAGACACGCAAATGTGATGTTATTTTATGTTACCTCTTTTTAAATACATAGATGTTTTTTTGAAGGACTTAGCTATAAACTTAAAAATTCTGGCAATACTGCCGCGAAGACAAAATGAACTTCCACTTTTCTGCCCTTCGCATTCGATGCCAGCCATTGCTCCGCGTTTGCAGCCACATTGTTATCGGCAATCTTCACATGCTGTTTTTTATTTAATTTTATTTAATCTTTCTACGCATGGTTGTGTAATTTGTGACAGCTAAAATTTGACACTCCTTTATCTAGATTTGTATTTTGGAAGTAGGAGAAAGGGGAAGAATGTGATCACATTTTGCGAAAACGGTAGTAGGTACCATTCTACAAAAAGTACGCAAAGTATACAATTAGAAGTAAAATGTGTATTATTAATTTTATGCGAATTTGCAATATATTTGGTGTTTTAATGGAAATACTAAACAATACATAAAAATATGCATTTTTGATTTAAATTATTCGTCATTTCCGGGAACAAAACTAGAATACCGACCGTTCAGCTCATTTCAACCATGCCAAACACGTTTACCACGACTTATTCAAATGACTTTTATAAGTTTGATTGAAATAATAAAGATCAGTGACTGATTTTTATTTATGACTTTTATAAATAAAAGTCTTCGATAACTGTTATTTAAGACATATAATTTAAAAATCAAAAATAACTGTTATTTGCAGATTATTTAAATACAAATCAAAAATAATTGTTATTTTCGATTTATAAAATAAAAGTCAGAAATAACGGTTATTTAAAGAGTAATTAAATAAAAGTCAAAAAATAATTGTTAAAGAGTGATTTTTTTAATAAAAGTTGTAACTGTTACGGTCCCTGCTTTAATTATTATCTCGTATTCTACGTTTTAGTTTAGCGGCTGTGACTCCGACACAGCCCGCAGGTCAAGACGAAGGCGCTAAACTGATACTTTTTTATTCAGTTTATTACATAGATATATGTTCCTTGTTTATATTAACACATAAAGCGCTTTGACGCTGGCTGGTTTTCTTTATACAGCCCGTTTCAATTTGAATTATTATTATAACATATTTGAACTCTTGTTCGTTTCCATTTTGGTCCACCGCGCAAATTAATTATTTAAGAAATATCGAATAAAAATAACCAATTTACTTTTGAATACGTTTTCAGCGAGTTCGCTTTAAAGACACGGGTATAAATGCCTAAAAAATATATGCTCGATCAAATCAGCTTTTTGTTAATGAGGTTCTTGCGTAGGTACATATAAACAAGGTAATATATTAGGGCTATTCGCGATTCGCTGCATAAGAGCTGACAAATTTATGCAATTGCAGAAGTATGCCATGGATTGTGAGCGACCTTTATTAAACTGTCATGGTAAACCTTTTTTAATCAGCTGATAGAAATATCAACCACAGTTGCAATGCATAGCATTTTTATGCTATGGATTTTTGGTATTGCAAATTTGTCAAGCCATGACAAATGCAAATGCGTGCATTTTGTTTGTGTATTGCAAATAATTTGCAATACAAATTTGCAATGCAATGATGCTAGGCCATTTNAAATGTTGAACACCGAGTAATGAAGGTAGAACACGAGGTCGATTGTGTAAAGCAGCAAACTGACGAAGTGAAAACAATGAGACAGCAATTAAATGAATGCCAGAATGCTCTTATTTCGTCCGTTCGTTACTAAGAGGTATACCGCAGATCAAAGACGAAAACCTAAGCGCAACCTTCTCACAGCTTTGTAGTGCATTAAGAATTACCACCCCACAATGCGTGCCATTTTTCGCTTAAAAAAAAGGCAATAACAACAAGTTATAATACACGATGAATGCAACCAAAAGTTATACCGACGAAGAAAAAAAAATGCGCAATTTGTCCCCCTTCTAAGCGACGTCGTCGCGACGCTTAACAAATCATCCTGTGCAAAAGCCAAAAAAGTCTCTGTGGAGAGCATAAAATAGAGCGTGGCGCCTCTTGCACAAAATGAGAACTGTCGTATCTGAATTTTTTTCCTTTTTTAGTTCATAGTATTATTTTTAAGAAAAAAAAACACTTTAAATGAATTATATGTACCTTAAGTTATTTATTTTTTATATTTTCTAATTAATGTTTTGTACAAAAACCAATTGAATCAGAGCTGTGAAATCTTGAATTACAAAGAAAAACTACTTGATATTGTGTTATTTAAAAAATTTAAACAAAATGATATGAAAATAATAATTTGTGTGCATTTTGATACACAGGTTAATTTAATAACGCCTTTAGAAATTCCGTCGTCGAATCGACGAAGGATGACCTTTGCGTTATAAAAATAACGATGATAACGAAGATAAGCAATTCCAAGCAACAGCTTAAAATTTTCGGCTCTGGTCACATTACATCTTCTTCGATACCTGTCGTCCACGCATACAGCGCTCTAGATCTTGCAGAGTTCTCTCGAAAGCACCCAAATCTTTATGATGTTTGTTCGAAATCGTCCGCGTCTCTGCGCCATATAAAAGAACGGGCATAATGAGAGGCTTGTGGAGCGTTGTTTTTGTTCGGCGAGGGAGGACTCTGCTTTTCAATTGCCTACCGAGCCCAAAGAAGCACCTGTTGGCAAGAGTCATTCTTCGCTTGATCTACAGACTGCCATTCTTGATGTTGTTTATGTTTAATCCTACACGGAGATAAGCTTTTACTTAAAGTTTGATAAATGTTTTCTTGGTCGCGAAATAGTAAACAATTCATGAAATATTCATGGTTTAGTTTTCACTGAATTTAAGGAAAACACTTTACTGAAAACACGAAAACGTTTTTCTTGCAAGGATGGAAAATAATCATTATTTTTAAAATTTAAATTAAAAAAGGCAACATGTTATAAGTGTCGTACAGCAATTTTATGTTAACAATGTTGCGAAAAATTTCAGCTTGTTTAAAGCTAACTACAAACTTATTGACTTATAGTGTGCTAATTAATAAAATTTTCTTAATCCTGTCAGATTAGATTAACTGTTAGTAGTGAACATACATACATATGTATTTCTTCTGTTGAAACCTGCATGGCTTTGAAAGCAATTAAAAGTTAGCCGTAATAAGTTCACCAAAAGTTAGCTATTTTAGTAGTCGGCTACGAAATTGCCGAAATGGCATTTTCATTCATTTTCTTTGTATTACTCGTCGACAATTTTGAACTTTTACACATGTTTAAATTATACAAGTAAAAGTGTCAAAGCCATGTCTACCGGGCTTACCCTATATTGCACATTATCGACTTCAATGAGCACGGGATCTATTCCCTTAATGCCCCCTCGATGATATTGTTTTTGAAATTAAATAAATTTTTAAAGTTTCGATCTAAAATTTTAATAATATTCACTAGTTATAATTAATATTTATTTTACTTTTCCAATTCAATGTACCTACCTTGTAAAGGCAATTGAATATTTTAATAACATTGTAATGAAATAAAATGTTTATTGGGTTATAATAATCTAACTATTAAAGACACGCAAATGTGATGTTATTTTATGTTACCTCTTTTTAAATACATAGATGTTTTTTTGAAGGACTTAGCTATAAACTTAAAAATTCTGGCAATACTGCCGCGAAGACAAAATGAACTTCCACTTTTCTGCCCTTCGCATTCGATGCCAGCCATTGCTCCGCGTTTGCAGCCACATTGTTATCGGCAATCTTCACATGCTGTTTTTTATTTAATTTTATTTAATCTTTCTACGCATGGTTGTGTAATTTGTGACAGCTAAAATTTGACACTCCTTTATCTAGATTTGTATTTTGGAAGTAGGAGAAAGGGGAAGAATGTGATCACATTTTGCGAAAACGGTAGTAGGTACCATTCTACAAAAAGTACGCAAAGTATACAATTAGAAGTAAAATGTGTATTATTAATTCTATGCGAATTTGCAATATATTTGGTGTTTTAATGGAAATACTAAACAATACATAAAAATATGCATTTTTGATTTAAATTATTCGTCATTTCCGGGAACAAAACTAGAATACCGACCGTTCAGCTCATTTCAACCATGCCAAAATGATTAGGCGCAAGTAAGAAATGAAGTGGTTCTAGAAGGTTAAAGTTCAGTTTTTAGATATTTTAAATTAATTTAAATTAGATTTTTAATTCGATATTACATATTTTATCATGATCTACTTTTGGGTTTCAATAATTTAGTGATAATAAAAAATACAAATAAACCTCTTATATCTTATTTTTTTACCTGCGCCAATCGGCATTTTTGGTTATTTTATAGCTAAACGGTCGCTATTCTACACTTGGTCTAGAAAATTACGCTAACGAAGGTGACGCCAACGAATATTTAGTATGAATTTTTGGTTTTACTACTAATATCACTAGACTAAAGAGTAAGCAACATTCTGTACAAGTAAAGAAGCCGATTTTATGTGTGGGACGAGAAGACTGTTTTATAACAAAACCTTTCTATTATTGAATCATGCTTTCTAAGTATAAGTACGTCAGTCATTTCTCACTTCGCTCAAATTCAAATCCGCAAATGCTCTCATAGTCAGCATTTACTTGCTATAGCTATTTTTGTTGTATTAATTTTTTTACAAATATAATAAACGCCTAACGTTCTGAATCAGCTGTTCATGCCGTCTGGTTGGTTGGTCGCGCAGTATGACTCTGAACCGCATTCCATGGAGGTGTGTTAGCGGCGCTCTCCCAACGCGATTCTTGAAAGTAGTTTAACAAGACTCAGATGGAGAGGTGACCAAATATATATATATATGTGTGTTCGTAAATGCCCATATGCAATTACATACAAGTGGACACAAATATCTTGAGTGAAAGAGGCAACACTCATTTCATATGTTTATGGGTTGACATGTGCATGGTTGCCGCTCGACAAAATTTGTTTCTACCAAAATCTCTCACGAAAAGTTACCAAATGTTACCAAATCTTCACTACTTCTTCACTGAGAAAAAATATACTGAACAAAACTGCTATATTTCATAACAAATGTGTAGATATATATTACAGCCTGATTCTGTGCACTTATTTAATAAATTCCTTATTTTTATAATTTGTCAATTTTTGATTATTTATCAAGAACTCCCAGTTCTAGCATAGGAGTTAAAATCTATTTTATTTATAAAGTATCAAGATTGAAAATCCTATTGACAATTATAATAATTTTTTGAAGTAAAACTTCTTACACGAGTTCGAGATGGTTGCGTTAAATATTTAACATCAAGTCATAAACTCTGTATCGTTCGTTCCATTTTAAAAGATGCTTGACCAGGCTTGACCTGTAGGTGTGTAATATGATTAAAGTTTTTTAAAAGGTTGCCACATATACGAAAACCAAGTTCGAATTATTTATTAAAATAGATAAAGTATCCCAATCAAAATAAATGGTTTCGAATAAAGATGAAGATGAAGGCGAAGATAAGTATACTTTTATGATCGACCTGCAATTCTCGCAGGAGATTTCAACGTCAACTTTTCGCTGGCCGAATCTGATGAACTGGCAACATTTTTTAAAGAGAAATTTTCACGGTAAATGGGTAATGGTGGAAATGATCGAACAACCAAAGAGCTGCTACCATTGATGCGGGTGTTTGCATTTATATTAATAATATTGAAATAAAACATTTCATATCTTACTTTAGTTACCACACTATACTTGCTAACATTGTAAATATGTATATTTTCTCAGCCACAAATAATAATTAAACCTTGCAAGTGTTTATAAAAAATAAAAAATTAAAGGTCGTTAACAAAATTTTAAATAAATATGTTTTTTGTATGTTAGAAAATATGTGCATGTATATCGCACATTTCTTTCTTTCTGTCATTTCCTCAAATAAGTTTCACTTCTTCCGCGCGTAGGGACTACACGCACTGAGTTTTTTTTTATTAGAAAATATTTTTCTATCAACTAATTACTGCATGAGCCGATATTCTCGTTTTCGTTGTTGGTGTCTCCGACAGGGTAGGAGTATAATGTAATGTGGAAGGATTTTCCGTCATCCCTTGCCAAATTTGGTTTGGAGACAAAACCGGTTTCGGCGTTGTACCATCTTCAGTGTCATTCGTTCGGAATGTGCCGATATTTGAACCTGCGACTCACGGAATAATAGCACCGGCCCACAAAAAAAAGTTGCGCGTGCTTTTAACCATCCATTTGACGCTAACACAATTTCGAGTAAATTGCTCATTTTTTGCTATTTTTTCGGTTTTTCATAATTTACTGTACGTGTCTAAGGTCCGGATTCGGATTCATTGGGTCGAAATACATGTCAGTAGGTGGGTCTGGTAAAAAGTACGCGAAATTTTTTTTTTTGTGTGACGGAATAATCAAAACGATTTATGGACTTTACCAAAAATTGCCAGATGGCCGAATTTTGTATACTAATTTTACTGTACTATTGTTGCAAACAGTATTTCCAGTATTAAATGTGAGATGGTAGAATTCAAAATTTATCGCAAAAATTCGATAGTTGTTTTAGAAGTGTAGCTCGTGGTGCTGCCACTGTAATTCAAATATTTCCAGTATTCGAATATAAGATAACCCTAATTTTATCGAAGTAATTTTGTAGAAGTGTCAGTAGTGCTGCCACTGAAACTCGAAGGGCTTTTAAATTACGCGCATGCAAAACATAATTAATCTTTTTCTAGTAATGCAAATAGATGCTTGGTTGCAAAAGTTGCCAAAATGAAATAACAGTTACCAAGTTACCAAACCGCTTAAAAGTTACCAATTTTGGTAGAAAGTTACAATTGTGGCAACCATGGACATGAGGTGTTTCTAGAATTGAACGCAAGCGAGATGTAAGTAGTGTCCGCTGAATAAGGAGAGCCGTGAGTGAGGCACAAGGGATTGAGCGGTGAGTGAACGAAAAAAATCTTGAGTTTTTAATGATTTTCCCTTTAGCAGATGTACTTCCGTCTTTTGGTGCTGCCATTATGGATGACCTTCCCGTCTCCCGCGGCTTTATTTCAAACAAAATCCTGGAAGGTGAAAGAACCAGTTTAATATATGTATGTAAATATGCACTCATGTATGTACGCGTACATATATCTTATATGTAAATGTCTTATATATATATAAATATGTATGTAGGTCTTTGTGCCGATTTTAGCACATACGTAAGAATGTATTTTTTTCGTGCGCTCAGTTGAGACACAACTTTTGCAGTGAGCTCTTTTAAGTATTTGGTTTGCATAATTCATTGGCGTATTTGCAGTCAGCATATACATATATTTATGTATGCATTTATGTGCATATCTATATCTGTTCGTATGGAAAACTAGCCTATGTCTAAAGTCTGGCTTTATTATAAATCGGCATTCGCAGCATACGATTGCGAATGAGTCACTGGCGCCGAGCCGTTGAAGAACTTTTGGCAAATAAACGTGCAAGAAGTAGTTCCGATACTAGCAAGTCAATATTCTTATTAAGTCTCATCGAAAAATTCCTTTTCGGTTAAAGAATAAAGGGAATGCCACATTATACTACTACTACTAAGCTACTTTTCTATATGAACACAGATATTTGAATGTGAGCATAACGAGAAAGTATGAATACTAAAAATGAATATCTAAATCCCGGGATCCCGGTATAGTGATAAAGACATCTTGAAAATCCCGGGATCGTAAAATGCGAAAAAATTAACATCCCTAGTATTTTTAATATAATGGGACGACCTTCTAATCATAATTATTACAAATCTTAAAACTCCAAAAATATACTATTTAGGATCGTCTAAAATGTCTAAGGACCATTAAAAATAGTAGAAACTCCCATCACAAAATACCATCGATTTTATTTTGTTAATACCAATTAGAGGTATACGCCGACGGGCCACGCCGCCGCCGTTTTTGTCATTTCTCACGCGCCGCCGCCGAGTTACGTAAACATCGGCGCGGCGGCGGCGGCGGCGGCGTTCGGCGCCTAAGGAATTTTGTACAAAATTTTCATGATGTATGCACATTGAAATACATCGTTTGAAGGAACTAAATACTACTCGTATAAAAACACTATTTTACGAAAAGAAAATTACATTTTTAAAGGAGGTTTTTTGCATAATTTGGGCCACTGAACATTTCCAAGAAAGCGTAACTCAGAAAAAAACATAGGTAACACGTTTTTACAGTTAAATTAGGGTCGAATTTTTTCTAATACTACAACAATATGACTTTTTTATATACTACAACAAGAAAGTTATAACACATCAAAAACTTTAACGCCAATATATCAGAAAGCAGTTTTCAAAGAAGCGCCGTTATTGCATCTAAATCCTCAATTATTGGAGATAAAACAAAGACAAGTTGATTTTCCTTTGTATTTTTTTTGTTAATATTTTAAACACTTAATAAAAAGCAAACACTTTTTTTGAAAATTTTTACATTCGTAAGTTATTTTATTCTGGGTCCCGCAGACGGATACAAGTACTAGGTGGCTGTGTGAAAATTACGTTAGCATTCCCAAGCAGGGCTGCTAACTTGGCTCAAACCGTGCCATTTTTGGCCCTGTTTTACTTCAAATGGCACTTAATTTTACAATTTGGCACAAAGTGCCAAAATAGCACTTTTGAAAAATAGTAATATTTCAATACATTTTTGTGAAATCCTTTGCGTGTACTTCGTTTTCTCAACTAAAAATTCCTAATTTATATAGTGTATACAACTAGTTTATCTTGCTTTGGCACTGGACTTTTGTTTTAGAAATGTGATTCTAATTTGAATGCTAAATGGGAAGAATCATAAAGAACGGCACCTTTTTTGTCACTTTTATTTTTCTATTTGGCACATTTTGGCACTTTTTTATCGTCAATATGGCACTTCATAGCTAAGTATAGTTGGAAGCCCTATTCCTAAGTGGTGGTCAAATCCCAGGAAGCGCATCGCAATGTCTTCTACACAGGGCTAAAGTCCCTCTTTTTCGTAAAAATTACTATTATTTTTCATTACATTCAGTTCTCCTTAGAAAAATTTGGCGCTTAATATTTTAGTAGATATTGCAAGCACCTATAAGCCATTTTTTAAACAGTGGGTCAAAAAGGCCCGTTCTGGTGAAAGTTGACCAAACCTTGTTTTCAATATATAACCCGCAAAAAATCGTAACAACTCCGATAACTCCAATAACTTAACTTTTAAATTTTTTAATTTTTTAAATTTAAGTAGTATATACGGATTTGTATAGAACATAGAGATATATTTATATACGTCGGACTTTCTTCTGTTTGCCCAATGCATAACGCTGACGAGATGACATGATAAGATTAGTAGCTTCATGTCTCTTTGGAATCTACCTTATGGGCAGTAGCGCCGGCGTTTCTTTTTCAAGTTGACTACGCCGCCGCCGCAAAGCCTGTCGGCGTAAACCTCTAATACCAATGTAGCAACGCCGCTTCTAAAATGTACAATTTATGGAACTTCAAAAATGCCTGTATCCGTCAAAAAAGTTAGAAGTGAAACTACCTTCTATTTTTTTATCATGATTAGAATACATTAGAATATACATACATTACATTTACATTACATACATATATTAGAATACCTACAATAATTACAGGTATTGTCTTCCCAGAGAGTTTTGCTTCACATCGAAATTCGTGCTCCCTTATTTTCATTTTGACGCAGTTCAATGTTGATTCATGTACTTTTATTTGGCTTTGCTTTTTGTTTCGCTCAATTTCATTTTTATAATTTTTCAAAACCAAAGAAAAATCATTTGAAATGAAGTGAGCCATACAAATTTTGAATTCATTTACTAAGCAAACGTTTTTTTCGGCTATTACAAATTAAATAAGTCCTCTGCAAGAAAGTTTGTTTAAAATAATATGGAAATACAGTGAAGGCTCCCATAAGTGGACACCGATGGTCACTTACTTTTTGCCCGCTTATGGGAGATGTCCGCTTATGGGAATTTCGAAAAAAATAATATTACAATTCTAATTTAAAAATGTTTAATTGCGGGAGCCTAAATTAAAATAATATTTATCCTTCAATAGATAAAAACAGAATGAATGGAAAATAAATTCAAATTTATGGCGTTTTCTTTTCTACTGACAAATCTCATTGCCCGCTTCGCTGGAGCCGAAAGAGCATGCATGGGAGAGCATTTTGTATGGAAAAAACCAAAAATTGTTCGTTCCCAAGAATGTGTCCGCTTAAAGAAGATGTCCGCTTTTTAGAGCGTCCGTCTATGGGAGCTTCCACTGTATCCCTTTTCCCTAACAGCAAACCTTTTAGTGTGGGCAACGATGATGTTTTGCAAATAAGGTAGATCGGAATATGCGCACTCTGGGAAGACAATACCTTTAAATTTTGTATAATGATTAGAACCACGATTGAGAGAATACAAAGGTTGCGCCGATCTCGGACTCGCTATTCCTCTCTTAACGAGTTTGACAGAATCGTTGTTTGCATGACGTCACACTTGTGCAACTTGTTTACGTTTTCCTTTCAACATTTGTTCTTCTTCTTCCATTCTTGCTCACGTTTTGGCATTTCTCTCTCGCAATTGCACCAGTGTGACGTCACCCAAAACTTATTCTCAAAAATCCTCTCTGATCGGCGGAATCTTGTATTCTATCATTCTTGGATTAGAACCAAACTTTCAAACTTCAATTTGTTTTGTTTTTATATTCCGTTAATCTTGGAAATGTGATGTCGTTTTGTTTTAATATTCGTTAATGGCAAATTTGAATTCTTATTTCAATGTTTGCAGTGTTGTGCAGGTTATAAGTATGCATAGATATGTATTTGTACGGTTCATACATATGCACGTAGTCAGTAAATAGGTGCGATTTACAAAACTTACTTTGAAGATTTCCCATGGTACAATAATTACAGGTATTTTCTTCCCAGAGAGTTTTGCTTCACATCGAAATTCGCACGAAAAATTGAAAGAAATTTTTCATCGATTTTAGTATGAAAGGAAATTGAATTTCATACATCTTAATATTTGCAAAACAAGCGACCAATGCCTTCTGTGAAATTAAAGACCAGTAAATATGTTGCACACCCAAAAAATTATTTATTATTAAATTTGTTTCTTATACATCCAATCATCCAAAATAATTTTGATGTGCTTTGCAAACGAAAGCCCAAGTAAGTCTTTATTTTCGGAGCTTCTTGATATTATAGTTAAGGACGATGATATTACTAGATTTTCTCGCAATAATTTTTATTAAGATATACGCAAATGCATACCGATCCAGCTGAAGTTTATGACAAAATGAAAGATTACGTACAACAGATAAGAGTTAAACGTCATATGGGTGTTTCCATGAAAATATCAACCAGGACTGAAAAAATAAAAACAACTGAAAAGCATTTTTAAGGCGAATTAATAAGAGAAAAATACTCGAATATTTATATTATAGAAGTATTTCAGCTTATTGGAGTTTTAAAACCAGGGTTCGGAAATCCTCATTTATGATTATTCGTTTTCATTCTTTTACGAGATTTATCGCGATCGATAATATTCCAAGTCTATTTTTGCATTCTTTTATCGCGAGTGAAAAATGCAAACAAATTTATGCATTTTGTTATGCATACAGCGTACATACATATGTACATATGTATATGTAAGTAATGCAAGCAAATGCTTTTCGGTTGGAAGGAATGTGGGAATATGCACAAATATATGAATTATGGTGGAAACATATATGTATGTATCTACATATACATAAATTACGTACATGCATACGTGTAGTTAAAGTATATTCCAAGCGTACACTTTTCAGTATAATGGTGTATCTGCATGTTATTTTATTATAATGATTGCGTTTATTTTTAACCGACTTCCAAAAAAGGAGGAGGTTATCAGTTCGTCGGAATCTTGTTTTTTTTTTTTATGTATGTTACCGCATAACTTTGGACCACGTCAACCGATGTCGATAATTCTTTTTGCATCGGAAAGGTAGTGTCTCAGACTATACTAATCTGGTTTAGATCCGATCATTGGATCATGAAATATGTATATATATATATTTTTTTTTCATATGAGAATTGAAGTCGGTTATGTTTTTTGCTTAAAAATTACTTGTTTATATCTAATAAATGGAACTTAGTGGGGATAAGATTGACTAATGAGAAAAGTGGGCGTCTGGTGAAGAC
>NW_016159349.1:0-6679 GCF_001687245.7 Rhagoletis zephyria | reverse complement strand
TAGTTTGTCGCATACGTTATTGTAAGTATGAAAATTTCAATCAAACACATCAAAACCAATGTTAATTGCAAATTTTCCATTTAAATTATTTAGAATAGTTGTAAAACAATGAAACGGTGGCGAGAAGAGTTCTCAATAAATAACTTTAATTTTATTTTTTATTGTTTTTTTTTTAATATAAAACTAGCCAGAGATAATTTCTCTTAAAATATGAAAGGATTGTAAAGGTACATTATTTAGCTTAGTTTAGGAATTTTTAAAGAAAAGAAAAACTCCCATGATTCCCAGACTTTCGCATATATGCGTGTTTCCATGAAAATGTAAACCGAAAATGCAAGCAAATGAATTCAAACGGCTTTATAACTTAAGATTTCGTATTCAGATGGCGGAAAAAGGTTTCGAAAACAGGAAACGGTATAGAGAAGAACTGAAAAAATTTAATTTTGTATGTGTTACTAGTAAAAATATTGTATGGAGGGAAAATCTGTCGCGTACGTTATGTCGCGTACGTTATTATAATTTTTTTTAATAAAACCTAAACAGAGATAATTTCTATTAAAAAATGGAAGTATTGTAAAGGTACATTATTAAGCTTAGTTTAGGAATTTTTAAAGAAAAGAAAAACTCTCATGATTCGCAGACTTTCGCATATACATATGTATATGTGCCTTAAAACCACTTTTTTTTTGTCGCGTACGTCATCACCTGGTTTTGAACGGATATTTTCCACACCAAAGTTTCGAGGCTGCTTATTTTTTTCTCAAACATGGTACCCTTTGGTTGCAACATAACCGTAATCTTTTTTTTTCAGTAACTTCTATTACTCTATAAGCGTACGAATGTCACGTACGGCTGTATGGAAACACCCATATGCGAACATCAAAGAGTTAGCGTATTTAAAACAATTTGCAAATCATTTATGCATAACATTCTGTAACCCATTAGCAACAATTTTCAACATTGCAACGTGTCGACATTCATAACACACGTCGGCAAGTTGCGATGGCGATCCCAAAATTGAGTTTCGCGGACCAACTTAATTTGTATATAAAACTTACTGTAAAATATGACGAAAAGATATTTAAAAATATTATAAAGACATGTACATTGGGGTGGTCAAAAGAAATGTAAAGTCTGAATTTTAATACTCTTACCCCTAGGATTGTTCTAGGCCGAAAATTATACATACACCTATTTTCTCAAATTTTAAATCAAGAAACTGAAAATTGAGCTGGTTATTTCCTGAGTGCAAAAGCACGAAATACATATACCTGCAAGGGAACTGAAGCTTCAGCAAAGAAATTAAGAAAATTATAACATAGATTAATGTTTTGTTACATGTTACATATGTAAATTTGTTTACTTGGTTTAAAATAAATAATTGTATAAAAACTCGATTTCATTTTATATGCTCATCTCTGCACATCGATATTCTTCAAAAGTAATTTTTACGCTTGAAAAAAACGTTGAAATTTGATTATCGATTACATCAACTTGCCTTTTTTACTCTTGTATTGAATCCCAAATATTAAAAAAATCTCCCTTCTCAAAAAATTCCAATGTGGCAAAGCTATGCTTAATGTTAACATTTGGAGATATGTCAAAACTCTGCTTTATAATCAAAAAATAGTAGTAATGAAACTACCTTCTTTTTTGTATCATGGATATTCGTGCTCCCTTATTTTAATTTAGACGCATTTCATTGTTGATTCTTCAATATTTAGTAGGCTTCGTTTTGGTTTTTGCTCAATTTAATTTTTATAATTTTTCAAAGAAAAAACGTTTGAAATATAGTAAGCAATAACAAGTAAGAAAGTCTAAGCTCGGACGGAGCCTAACATTAAATACCCGGCGCAAGGATTAAATATATGAAGGGGTTAGAATCAAAAGGATCTAAGTAGATCTGACATTCTTCTTCTTCTTTTTTGGCGCTGTAACCGCCTAAGCGATTTTGGCCGAGTTCACCAAAGCACGCCAGTCGTTTCTCCTCTGTGCCAACTGACGCCAATTGGAAACGCCAAGTGAAGCCAAGTCCTTCTTCACCTGATCTTTCCATCGCAGTGGGGGCCTCCCTCTTCCTCTGCTACCACCAGCGGGTTCCGAGTTGAATACTTTCAGAGCTGGAGCGTCGGTGTCCATTCGAACGACATGGCCAAGCCAGCGGAGCCGCTGTATTTTAATTCGCTGCACTATGTCCATGTCGTTGTAAAGCTCATACAGCTCATCGTTCCATCGTCTGCGGTACTCGCCGTCGCCAACGCGTAAAGGACCGTAAATCTTCCGCAAAATCTTTCTCTCAAACACCCCAAGAGCCGCCTCATCGGATGTTGTCATTGTCCATGCTTCTGCGCCATATACCAGCACGGGCATGATGAGTGACTTATAGAGCGTGGTTTTCGTACGTCGAGAGAGGACTTTACTCCTGAATTGCCTACTCAGTCCAAAGTAGCACTTGTTGGCAAGAGTGATTCTACGTTGGATTTCAATGCTGACATTATTATCGGTGTTAATGCTGGTTCCCAAGTAAACGAAATTCTCTACTTTCTCGAAATTGTAACTGTCAACAGTGACGTGGGTGCCAAGGCGCGAATGTGCTGACTGTTTGTTTGATGACAGGAGATACTTCGTCTTGTCCTCGTTTACCACCAGACCCATGCGCTTTGCTTCCCTATCCAACTTGGAAAAGGCAGAACAGACTTCGCGGTTTTTGTTACCGATGATGTCGATGTCATCGGCATAAGCCAGCAATTGCACGCTCTTGTAGTAAATTGTTCCTGAGCGGTTCAGTTCTGCAGCTCTTATTATCTTCTCCAACATCAGATTAAAGAAGTCACATGAAAGGGAGTCGCCCTGTCTGAAACCCCGTTTTGTGGCGAACGGCTCGGAGAGGTCTTTTCCAATTCTGACGGAGCTGGTGGTATTGCTCAACGTCATTTTACACAGCCGTATGAGTTTTGAGGGGATGCCAAATTCAGACATAGCGGCGTATAGGCAACTCCTTTTAGTGCTGTCAAAAGCGGCTTTAAAGTCGACAAATAGGTGGTGAGTGTCGATCCTTTTCTCGCGGGTCTTTTCCAAGATTTGGCGTATTGTGAATACCTGGTCTATGGTGGATTTGCCAGGTCTAAAGCCACACTGATAAGGCCCAATCAGTTCATTGACG
Source organism: Rhagoletis zephyria (assembly GCF_001687245.7). NCBI lineage: Eukaryota > Metazoa > Arthropoda > Insecta > Diptera > Tephritidae > Rhagoletis > Rhagoletis zephyria. The sequence continues at coordinate 3,516 of NW_016159349.1, read as the reverse complement.
GTGGGCTTCAGTCTTTCACACAATACGCTCGATAAGACCTTGTAACCTATGCTTAGAAGGCTGATCCCGCGGTAGTTGGCGCGAATGGCGGGGTCACCTTTCTTGTGGATTGGGCAGAGCACACTTAAATTCCAGTCGTCGGGCATGCGTTCATCTGACCATATTCTGCACAAGAGTTGATGCATGCACCTTATCAACTCCTCGCCGCCGTACTTGAATAGCTCAGCTGGCAGGCTGTCAGCTCCAGCGGCTTTGTTGTTTTTCAGCCGCGTTATTGCTATACGTACCTCGTCATAGTCAGGCGGTGGAACGTCGACTCCGTCATCATCGACTGCGGGCTCGGGTTCTTCTTCTCCACAACTTTCTGTGCTGCTACCATTTAGTAGGGCGGAAAAGTGTTCCCTCCATAATTTAAGTACGCTCTGGACATCAGTTACTAGGTCGCCATTATTGTTCTTACAGGAGTGCGGCCCGGTCTTTAAACCTTCCGTAAGTCGCCTAACTCTCTGGTAAAATTTTCGGGCATTCCTCCTGTCGGCCAGCATTTCAAGCTCTTCGCACTCACGTATTTCTGCCTCTCTCTTCTTGTTGCGGCAAATACGTCTCGCTTCCCTCTTCAGATCCCTATAGCGGTCCCACATAGCGCGCGTTGCGCCCGATCGCAGCGTGGCCCTGTAGGCGGCATCTTTTTTCTCTGCAGCTTCCTGACACTCCTCATCGTACCAGTTGTTCTTTCGGGCTCGCTGAAATCCGACTACTTCTTCGGCGGCGGTACTTAATGAGCGGGAAATGTGGTTCCACTGCTCGCATATGTCGGTTTGTTGAAGAGTGCTCTCTGAGAGCAGGTGTGAGAGTCGAGTAGCGAAAGCGCTGGCTGTCTGTTGTGATTGCAGCTTTTCGACGTTAAGCTTTCCTTGCATATTTGGGCGCACATTTTTTGCTGCACAGAGGCGGGTGCGTATCTTGGCTGCAACAAGATAGTGGTCCGAGTCGATGTTTGGGCCTCGGAGTGTGCGTACGTCTAAAACACTGGAAGCGTGCCTTCCGTCTATCACAACATGATCGATTTGGTTTCTCGTTTTTCGATCCGGAGACAGCCAGGTAGCTTGATGGATCTTTTTATGCTTGAACCTAGTACTGCATACTACCATGTTTCGGGCCCCGGCGAAGTCGATCAGCCTCAATCCGTTGTCGGACGTTTCGTCGTGGAGGCTGAATTTTCCGACGGTGGTTCCAAAGATCCCTTCTTTGCCCACCCTGGCATTGAAGTCGCCAAGCACGATTTTGATATCATGACGGGGGCAGCGCTCGTACGTGCGCTCCAAGCGCTCATAGAAGAGATCCTTGGATGCCTCATCCTTCTCTTCCGTCGGGGCATGGGCGCAGATGAGCGAGATGTTGAAGAATCTCGCTTTGATGCGGATTGTGGCTAGACGCTCGTCCACCGGGGTGAACGACAGTACTCGGCGACGGAGTCTCTCTCCCACCACAAATCCAACTCCGAATTTGCGCTCCTTTACTTGGAAGCTGTAGTAGACGTCGCAAGGCTCCAGACATTGTTTGCCTTGCTCCGTCCAACGCAATTCTTGGATGGCGGTGATGTCAGCTTTTGTCCTTACGAGGACATCAACCAGCCGGGCAGAGGCACCTTCCCCATTAAGGGTCCGGACATTCCAGGTGCATGCCCTCAAATCGTAGTCCTTTAAACGTTTGCCGTGGTCGTCATCATAAGGGGGGGTCTCATCCGAGGCTTTGCCTTGCTTCTTCACTGGAAGTGGTTTTTACGTGGCGGGTCCCAAGCCCAGCGCACAACCCATTGCTGGGAGATCTGACATTCTTTTTGGATAATTAAGGTTAAAGTTGATTACTTAATATAAATTCTGGGTAAATGCATTTGAAATGATTCTTGGCTAAATGAATGCAGGTTAATTCACTAATTCAAAGAACGATTACTCTTTGTCACCAAGTTTGTCACTATATTTAACTATACAAATATGGGTATAACTTATATTTTCAAAAAAATGTCACTTAGACCCTTACGATTCTAACCCCTTCGTATGTTTTCCACCTTCCCGAAAACTACCGATACATGGAAAGTCGGGGTGGTTTTACCCATATTTTAAACATCTTCGATAGAACGTTCAATTAGACATAATGAGATAAACTTATATAGTCATATGTGGGCATGGGCGTGGCCAGGTAGGGGCCGGGGGTACCCTAGTACCCTGAAATGCCAGCTTGATAGGGTCGAGACCCCCGTAATTTTCATTCTGGCTACGCCGATGTATGTGGGCGATATCACGCCCATTTTCCAAAATTCCAAACAATGTTATTTCTTTTCAGGGGATTGTGTTAGTATCAATTTTGAGTAAATTAGCGTCCTTAAATTTCGAAACATTGAAGTTTCAATCATTACTGAAATTTACCGTTGTATGAAATGTGACCGTAATTTTAGTCGGATTTCAATAAGTTTCAACGTTTTGCTTTTACGTGGCAAGCACAATAACCATACCGAGTTTGGTACAAATTAGTATAACGGTTACCGAGATATCTATATGTGATCATAAGTGGGCGGTGCCACGCCCATTTTCCAAAATTTTATCATAAATCTATTTCTTGGTAACGAATTGTTGCAAGCATCAATTTTGAATAAATTAGCTTTAATATTTACTGATTTATCGAATATTCCATATTTCTCTAAATTACCGTTATATGGGATGTGGGCGTGGTTATTGTCCGATTTTAAAAAGTTTGGAAGAAATTGGTGTAGCGGTGACCAAGATATACACATGTAACCATAAGTTGGCGTGGCTACGCCTATTTTCAAAAATTTATAATATTATTATTTGTCGTCTAAAAATTATTGTAAATATCAATTTTGAGTGAATAAGCTTCAGTAGTTACTAAAATATCGCAGTATTCGTATTTATGAAAATTACCGTTATATGGGAGGTAGGTGTGGTTATTGTCCGATTTTGCCCATTTTCAATACCATCCGTCCTACGCCCGAAAGCAGTGCACGTACCAAGTTTCGTTAAGATATCTAAATTTTTACTGGGTTTATCGTGTCCATAGACGGATGGACAGACGGACGGACAGACAGTCACCGTTTAATCGATTTCTCTTTTCATTCTGATCATTTATGCATAAATTTTTCTATATCTACTTAGATTCGTTTTGCCAGTTACAAACAACCGTTATGTGAACAAAGTTATAATACCCTTGTGCACAAGTGCGCTCNCATTCTGATCATTTATGCATAAATTTTTCTATATCTACTTAGATTCGTTTTGCCAGTTACAAACAACCGTTATGTGAACAAAGTTATAATACCCTTCCGCACAAGTGCGCTCGGGTATACAAAATTTTGATACGTTTACTAAGCAAATGTTTCTTTTTCGGCTTTTGCAAATTGAATAAGTTCTATTTTGGGATTTTTAATTTTTGATATTTTCTTCCCTATATAACGTGCATGCATAATTGGTTAGGTATGTATGTATATGTATGTATGCAGAT
>NW_016159348.1:69165-88822 GCF_001687245.7 Rhagoletis zephyria | reverse complement strand
GGCCGATTCTTGAATGAGATAATGTTATTTAGTTATTTGTTTATGTTTTTCTTTTATTATTATATACGTTTATAAAAGCATTTGTTCTTGAACCGAACTTATATTCAGGATTTAATCGGCAAAGAATCTGCCGTTTCTTCGGCCGATTAAATCCTGAATATAAATTCATTTCAAGAACAAATGCTTTTATGAACTTTTATAATAAACATAACTTTATAAAACATAATCAAATAACTAAATAACATTACCTCATCAGCCGATTAATCGGTTGGACTCTACTAAGCACCAAGTAATGAAAAAATCAAATGTATACTATTGTTTAAAACTAGTTTCTGTATACATTTTATTTACATATTTATTTAAGAATTGTTTTAAAATTGTATATGTACATACATATGTGTGTATTTAATTAAGTAATTGCTTACACATCCTCAGTTCTTTACATTCTTTATAATAAAAACCAAATATATACTTAAAAACTTGCACTTTTCTTTCTTCATTCAACAAAAAGATTAAAAAGGTGTCTTGAACATTATTAAAAAAATACGCCGGTTATAATTGGACTAACATTTTTGCTAAGTTTCCTAAGTAAAACCAGTACTCAAATAACCGATGAGCTCTATCACTGGATTTTTAAATAAAACATACCCAAAAAATATTTCACGACTTCTCTTTATCGTAAACCAGATGAATTATGAGTAAATAACTAAAATCATTTTAATTTTGTGTCTCAGTTTTTCATCTGTTTGTATGCGATACACCACGTCAATAGAAACGTTCAATCACTTCATGCGGTCAATATATTTTTCAGCTTTAGCCATTTGGGGCATCTATAAAATTATACCAAGTTGATAAATAGAATCACAGTTTAATCAAGTTCAATTCTCAAAAACATAAAATATAAAAAAAAATACATTGTCACTTCATATTATTGGCTATTTTGGTTTTTTGCAAGAAAAAAGTTTACACATCTCGTTGTAAAAAAATGTAGAACTCTTGAAGTATGTACATATGTAAAATATGTAATAATATGGCTATGCTCAATGTGTACATATATCAAATTTGGTCGAGATCGGTCAAGTAGTTTTTGAGTTTTGAGATAGATATATGATATAAGTGGACGGTGCCACGCCCATTTTCCTAAAATTTTATGAAAATAAATTTTCTGGTTTATATCAAGTTTGAGTAAATATTGATTAACTCCTTAGCCACACTGCTCAAAAAATCTGCACGTCCGGTACATACACACAAGGCCGTATTTTTGCCAGCCAAAAAAACGTAAGAAACGTGCCGACAGTGCATTTCAGTTCAATTTTCCGTTTCCATACAAAAAACTCCTATAGTTATCATCAATTTTCATATCCGGAAAACGTTCGAAATAGATGATGTCATTTGAAAGCAATAATAATTGTATTTCATTTTCTCAAGCTAAACATTTGAAAGCATGCATCCGTAGTCGGCAGTGGCTGAGCGTGCAGAGGAATGTGCCTCTATTTATTAGCGTCCAGAAGGTGCCGGGTTCGAATTCCGTGAGGCGCTTCCTAATTTTATTATATTTCTTTTGAGCCATGAGAAAGTGTCTGTGAAGTGCAGAGGGAAAGCGTAATGAACGAAAAATTCAATCAGACAAATTGCAGAAAAAAAAAAACAGCCGATGCTTCGCACCAAAAGGATAATTAAGTAAATTAGCTACAGTTTGAAAACGCCTGTAAAAATACACCTGTGTATGTACATATGCACATATATCTACAAGTATATACCTACATAGTTAATCTTGCTTTCCTACCAGTTGGAAATCGACAAATAATGTCTTTAAGCTCCGCATACATGACATCGAAAACCTTCGCATTCCGCATGCTCGTTGACAGTTTGAAGTAAGTCAACATTTTGTCTGGTCTCTTCATCAGCCACAGAAGACAGTGTGTCATGACGAATTTATCATCAGTGTGCTATTTTCCAACTGGGCTGCCTACAACACGACACACATAGATACTATACATAATCAAAAAATTTTACGCTTCAAATCCGCCAGAAACCGAATGTGCTAAATTAAATAAGATTTGTAATACAATTATAAACAAGCCATATGATTTACATCCAAGCATAAATACATTTTTACACAAAATTGAACAAACGCACACGAATTAGGTATATTAACTAATAATTAATTTATATAAATTATTGAAAAAGCTGATATACTATAATTTTTCTGGCTTTTTAAAACAAGCCGAAGTAAACAATGCATTTAGACAATCCTAAACTGGAATGCATCACTTGACTTTCGACATTTAAAAGCCGGTTTGCTATTCTGCTTAACGAATAAGACGTTTGTGGTTAGTAACATTTTTTATTGTACTTTTATTTATTTAAATTAAACCCTCACCAAGTTAGTGCTTATATTAATAACTAAAAATTCATTATTCACAATTTTTACTGCTTTACAACCAATTGACACAGTTACATTTACCGTCATACATATGTATGTATGTATGTATGTATGTATGTATGTATGTAATACCATTTTTGTATTTATTGAGCATTTTTGCATTTGACGTCTTCAAGCTCTTTCACCAAAATACGTGCGGCAACGTGGGGCTCAGCTGGTACGAACACCACCTCCCCGTGGACTTTATAGTCGGCATAGTTAAGTTTGTAGACTTCATGGAAGCCCAATTTTTCCATTACGCGTGCCGAATAGTGACTGGAGCACAATACATGCATAATCGGAATGTTGTGCTCCCGCATGTACTCAAGAGTTCGTTCTGTCAGGCGACCAGCTATGCCCATACCACGATATTCAGTATTTACCGAAAGTATTTTACCGTCGAGTATGGTATCGATGTTTGGGTAAAAGTCGAAAATATTGAAATTTTCCTCAATCCTTTCAAAGAGGGATAAAATCTTCTTGAATTTCGGATGTTGGCAGGAATCAGCTGACTTTTCCGGAACTTCATCTGGCGGCTAAAAAAAAAAAATAAAATGAAAAATAAGTTTTTCTGTTTTATGTATGTAAATATAAAACTTAATCTAATAGGCAATGTTTAATACGGTTGAAATATAAATAACTGTGGATGCATATGTATATACATATAAGCACATGGATGGATCCTTATTGGATCTGCCACTTTGAATTTGTGAAAACTGATTTCAGTTTTGCCAAAGAACCTTTAGATGTCAAATTTCATACCAATTTGCAAAACAAAACAAACAAATTGTATCCCTTATGTATTTCCCGGTCCCGGTACAACACAAAATGCCCGGTGTTCGGCAAGAAAAAATTTTAGACATATCGTTGTAAAAAAATTAGAACTCTTAAAATATGGTTGTTTCCAGAAAAAAAGTCCACAGCGTAAAAAAAATTAAAAGTCCAATACAGTGATCGGACTTCAAAAAAATTCAGTGTGGTAGAATCTGGAAAAAAATATGGAGATTTCAAAAAAATGTGGTAGATCTCTGGTTTTGGATAAAACTTTGTACAAAAATTAAAACAGTTCTGTAAAGTTTCCCTTAAATTGCAAACTTTTTAATAAAACTCTAAAAAAAAAATTAATTTTAGTATAATAAAGTGCAAGATTGAAGTTGCTAAAAATTGCGTTGAGTTTTGGCAATTTTTTCCTTGACAGTGTAAAGCAATTACTTCCATATCAAAATATTTTTCGAACATATTTAGCAACCTTGCGGAGTGCTGCCAGCTTTTCTTTTTATCACATCAGGATATAGCGAACAAATCTGACATGTTACAGAAACCGTTACTTGGGATTAGCCGATTTTAACAATTCTCAAGTAAAAGTAAACAACGCCTCAGAAACTTTAGATGCACTGAAATTTGCTAGCACTTTCACAAAAATCGCCGTGTTCTAACATTATTAATTGTTTTTATAAACCATATATTTTAACATAATAAAACCATGTTCCCTATCGAAAAATTTATTATTGAGACAATTTACTATTTTACACTTTATTTTATCCTCCTATTCGGCTTTGTTTACTTTTACTTGAGAAATTTGATCGTCACCGGGAATGCGGAATCTTGTATTACATATATCATTCTTGTTACCATATAGTGTTTAGTGTTGGACAATGTTTGCTCTTAAAATTAAGAAAATTATGTCGAGCAAAAATAAAACTAGGTACATACTCAAAAACGCGAATATGTGGTAGATTTTAGATCTTGTGTGGTTGATGCTCAAAAAGTGGCAGATCTACCACAATGTGGTAGAAGTCCGCTCACTGGTCCAATATCTTACTTATTTATAGACCGATTTGCATGGTCTCGTTAGGTCGCGCCATGGGCGGGATATTTTGAAAAACCATATTTATGCTCTGATTTGTTTCACTTTTGGTACGTTTAGTTGAAACGTAATAAGACATATATTTGCAAAAAATTGAGCCGCTGGTGGCACTGATGTCAAAATAAAAAGTACGTTCGACATAAAATGCATGTTTTCTTCCCGTTAAAAATTTTCTCAAGAGCAATATTAACAAAACTTTTTCAATAGAAATTTTAATAACGTAACGCCGGGTCAGATAATTCAGCTGATTAAACATAAAGCAGAAAAGATTTCTACATTTAAAAACTTAGAAATGGTGCCTTGTCAGTGCCCTCTGTGCACAAAGAAGAGGGCAATGAGAAGGCAACATTTGTTTTAGAAAAGAAAACAGTTTACAGATTTTATTTTTATGTTTTTTGTTGTAGTAAAAATAATACAATGCGACACTGTACATACTTACATACATACATTGGCGTAGCCAGAATGAAATTTAGGGGAGGGGGCTCGACCCTATTAAGCTGGCATTTCAGGGTACTATTTTATATATATATAAGGAAAATTTGAAAGTTAGGGGGGGGGGGGGTCTCAGCACCCCCCTGGCCCTACCTGGCTACGCCCATGCATACATATGTACGTATCGAGGGCTTATATTCAATACCCTATATCTGCACTTTTCACAAAAATGAGATTCTGATATAATAATCTACCTAATGGGCTGTTTTTCCTACGCGTAAAAGCACATTTACCGCATTTAGCTCTAAATGCTGCTCTAAATGTACATTTATCCATACAAACTTCGTCACCTAAATGCAACTAAATGCAACTCCATTTTTGCATTAAGAATCTAAATGCTAAAAGCAACCCTGTGATCTTCCAAAATTTCCACGACTCGAACATGGTTTAAAGAGAAAAAGTGGCAACATTGCTTTTTCGAGTATACAGTTGCTAGCTGCGTTTCAGTGATAGCCGATCGAGATTTCTTTTATTTTACATTACATATTTGGATAAAGAAAAGTTAAGCAAATTCAACATCGATGTGATGCTGATAGAAATCTGGATCAATTTCTGATTAACTCTGTTTGGTTTGTTTCCTAATTAAGTGAGGAAATTTTAATTGACAGCACCGACAAATGAATATATACACAAACAAATGTTCGGTTATGGTTAAAACAATTCAAGTTTTTGTATTGAATTTTTGGTTTAAAATTTATTTTTTCCTTTTCAGTAGGGTTTTTGCACATTATCTTCTGCGTGAGAATTGATCGTAATATATACGCATCTAAATAAGAGACTGGAACACGGCTGTTTGTCAAAAGCATACGATTTCGAACTCGCGTAAATGTACATTTGCTAAATGCTATAGCATGAACGCTCTTCGAAAACATATGTTCGAAAGTGCTAAATGTTGCATTTTAAATGCAGCAAAAACGCTGCATAATACTTAACTGTCATCGGTGATGTTACCGCTGACCAGTGTTGCCAGGTCTTCGGCATGAGAAAACGTCCCTCTTGGTCTGAAAAAAACGTCCTTTCCTACCCAAAAACGTCTTATTCAAATGAATGTACAAAAAATTGTTATTATTAAATTTTATTGTATACAAAGGTACATATGTACGTAAGGTATATTTAAATGTAATTTTCACAGAGCACATTTAAAATTCATTGTAAACTGGTTTGAGATCGTTAATATAAAAATAATTTTGTACATACATTGTGATCAGCTGATTAATTCATCACCATTTTGATTATTTTTCCATAAAATCCAAGCTCATTATATAATAAACAAAATATAAATCCACATTTCAAACTTTGTGCAAAAATTGTTCATCGATTCATTTCGATTTCATTTTTAAGTACAGGTCACAATAGAAAAGATAAACAACTAATTCCTTTTAAGTGTGAAAGTAAATACGAATACCTTTAAGATAATTTATGGATTGTTTGAGTGCGTTCGTTTTTAAATGTTTTTTTTTTTTGATTTTTTAAAATGACCCCTTTCAAAAAGATTATAAAATATGTGTTATTTTCAATACGAATTATTCCTATTAATATTAAAAAAATTATTAAATTATTTTATTTTTTTACTTTAAAAACATATGAAATATGTTTAAGCCCTTTTTTTAAACAAATTGAAGGTTTTAGAAAGACAGAATTTGTACTTTTTTTCAAAGTAGCCTCACAGGCGAAAGTTAGTATTAAAGGAATAAAAAATAAAGTTAGTATTCTAGGGTTAAAAAGGTCGACTACTTTTTTCTGACTTTTTATGTTGCTACAGCTTTTTTGATGCTTTTGCTAGCGTGCGTGTTGCAAGAGATCAGCTCTTCTTGATTTGGCTTTTAATGTGCAATTACAAACATTACAATAAGCCTCGTAACCTCAAGTGTTTACACAAGCAGCGCTTGACACGGGATCCTTAGTCCAAGAATCCAAAAAATGCGCGTACGCTTGGTATGCATCATATTTAAGTCATCTGTGTCCAAAGAATAAATATCTTTTAAAGCAGCTGCTGCAAAACACAAAGCTTGGAAAGATTTATTAAGAAAAATCAGTTCTACTTACAAGATCTAGTAACAGAGAAAAATTACTGCGAAGTTAAAAAAGTAATTTTTTACACAAAAAACGTCAACAGGATGCAAAAAACGTCCAAATGATATTAAAAACGTCAAGCTGGTAACGCTGCTGCTGACCTTGTATAACGCTTGACATACGAATTTACTATGACCAAACAAAAATCAGAACTAACATCAGTGATGACAGGTACGTCCCAGATGGGTTCTAACATCACAAAGTAGGTAGATAGGGGGTATTGAATATAAGCCCCTCGATATGGCTCATTCCACGGTAATCGATACCGAATGAAACGAAAATAAACTAAGAATATGACTGTATTATTTCTAGAAAGTAAGAGTAAATAAATCTAACTTTCAAGACTGAAAGCCAAAATTCTGAAATTTTGTCTCAAAATCAGATATTTTTTTACTTTAGGTTGTACCATTTACAAACCCATATGAGAGGTTAATTTTTTTCAAAATTTACAAGACTGATTTTCGTAGTCTATTACCTTTTTTGCATTGTTTAAACCGTCAGTGGAGACAAATTCGTTAGCATTGTAACGGCGTAATTTTCAAATTTTTCGGGCAAGTACTAAATATTTTATTAAATATTGAAGCAAAGCATATTTTAATGTCACGCCCGTCACAAGATACACAAAATAGTTATTTTTTTGAAGGAAAACACATCTTGGACAGTGTAAAAAAGCTGACGAAAGTAACGCTATGACACAGGGAAATATGTGCGATTTGCTTTTAAGTATTTATATGCTTTTATTTTCGAAAAAAGAACCGATTATGTTGGTCACGCCCGTCATATGTCTCACCCGTCACAATTTAAAGTTTGACAAACTTCAATAAATTCGGCCAGGGACTGCTACCGTTACTTATCAGCTAATCTGAAATGTGTCATATATCTGTTTGTGATCAGCGATGATAAAGCTAATCATAAAGATATGTTGCTCGAGCGATGGGAAAACATAAGCTTAAGCAGGCTTGTCAGGGCAAAAAAAGTATCTGAAACGGTTTTTTCAGGTAACGGCCTCGGTTTGACAGGTAATAGCCTCATACTATTTAAAAATAAGGTACTTTACAATTACTAAGGCATACAATGGAGAAGAAGAGTCCGATCAAGGATTATCCCGTCTTTAGGTGGCAGAATCTTGTATGTGTTCGTAAAATCCGATTTTTTGAGAAATAAAGTTAGCTTAGTTGTCTAATAATGTGTATTTATGTATTCATGCTCAACTTGTCACACCCGTCACAAAGTCAAGTCACACCCGTCACAGTTGAATTTGGAACATATAATCTATAATTGCCAATAGCGGCAATGTTGAGAATGTTTATTTAACTATACAACGAACTATTTAAAACCATAAGCAGAAGACATAATTAGCAGAAAAACTATGATGCAAGTAAGGAGTAGTTAATTTGGTTTGCGTACTCGTCACACCCGTCACAGTGACTAAAATTCAGATAACTCGTTCGGATTAAATTGTTTTTGGAATTTTTATTCCAGGCATTGTGTATATCTCGGAAACCTATTACAAAATACTCGTTTTAAAGAATTTTGTATTACAGTTTAAGAATTAACCCTTAAAATGTGAGTTGAAATGTCACACCCGTCACCGTGGAATGAGCCATATATAGAAATTTATAATTTGGTGTGATTTTTATTTACATTTTTATTTATCTTTTAATTTTTTAAGGGTATTATAATTGAAATTTCGTTTAATGAAAATTTTTATGCACAGCGTTTAAAAAAATAACTGTCGCAACTAAAAAACCTTAAGTATTTCCTCAGGAATATTTAGCCACATAATTTAATTTTTAGGGTTATTTCGTCCACTAATTGGAAACTTTTAGGAATTATTTATTTTAAATTTAAATCGATAAAAAGTGATTGAGGAGCATGGACGTGACAAGTGACTTATTTCAGAACTACTTTTGGCAAGTCAAGAAAACTTGAGATCCCTTTAAATTCTTAATAAAAGATAGCATGGACAAAATATTTATTCAGGGTACTGCAGCAAAATTTTTTGTAGCCAGTACTCTGAAAATAAGGAAAAACGTGGACGAAAACTTGTATAAGTCCCAACAAAAAGGACGAAAAATTCTGTGTGTGAGCATATTCAGAAAAATTGCTTTCTTTCGATAAGAATGCTGTGTAACAACCTTAAATTAGTTCACAGTTCGTGGAGTAGTTACTCAGGTTAAACCTTTATCCAAAGACTTATAAGAAAAAAAAGAATTCGTAGTCTTAACGGGTTGCAATGCAAAAATAGAAAGGAAAGAAGCAAAAAGCTACTACCGAGGGACACAGAAACAGAAATTATCTTTTTCGACGAGATTATTTTCCAATTACAGCATAATCCCAAAAATAATAAAAATTACGTAGCTAAAATGTCCTATATCTTCAGAGCTAAGAAAAGTATTAAATGGTTCCAAAAAGTTTTTCTCGCGAAGGGGTTGGGCGCGATTCGTAAAATCTCAGAAAGTGCGAATATTATCTTAACATTGTATTTATAGGCCATCTGATCCATAATGTAGTGCAAATGTCTGGAAACGGAATATTTTGTTTTCAACAGGACAAGTAAAGCGAGAACTTCGAAAAGTTGGTGAAAAGGAAGTTTTTTTCCAGGTTTTATCTAAGCAGAAAAATGGCCCCAATCTTGTTTATACTTAAGCCCATCGGATTAGAGAGTTTGGGGCTGTATTCCAAGCAAACTAGGTAATATTAATAACATTACCTTGAATAATTTCAAAACGGATTTAACAAAAATATTGGACGAAATATCAAACGAACTCGACTGTGCCGCCTGCGAAAATTTTCTCTAATATTTAAAGCAAGCCCTGCATATTAAGAGTACGAGGATTGAAATTCATGCTTAAAATATGTCGTAAATTGTTTACGTTTTTATGACTGGATCATTAGTTAATCGAAATAATGCTTACCACATCGTAATTCAAAAAAATAAGTGCGCTGTACATAGGTATATCGATGGCTGAGTGGAAGATCGACTTATCTCGGCAGCCAGTTCGAAAACGCCATATCTCAGAAAAGTTTTCAAGAACACCCTACTTCAGAATTTGATTGAAGAACGCTTTATTTCAATATTTTATTGAAAAACGCCCATCTCAGAATTTGGTTGAAGATCGCCCTATCTCCAATGAAAATGTATTGAGAATGTGCTAAGTAAATGGGCGCCTTATTTGTATGGATAAATTTTTTTTGTAAGCTACAAATCAAGACTCCCCCTAGATAAGTTCGTTTGGTCATAAAAACTTGCTCTGCGAAGAGTTTTCAAAATCGGATCACGGAAAGACGTGGTTCAAGAGAACTTACATACACTAATTCATTGAAGTTTACATAAAAGAGGAAAAGGGGCCCATAATTCAGTTAAAAAGCTTATTTGTTTCTAGTGACACTGTTTTGTGCGCTGATCTCCAATATGGCTACGTCATTTTCATACCTCGTAAGGCTTGGAAGTTAATCGTTTTCTAAATTTTTCTAAGATTTTTATGACCAAATGAACCTGTCGAGGGCCAGTCTTGTTTGTGGGTCCAATTTTAAAAATAAGGCGCACCCTTATGGACATATGTACGCATAACACGTGAAAACTTTTTTGTCATATCACAAGATCTGTAACGCTCAATAACGTGCAATAACGTTTAATTTTTTCGAAAAAAGTTGCCACCTGATAGGAAATTAACTTCAAATTATTTAATAAGTTAAATCAATTATTACAATACGGGTATTGATCGAAATGGTTTTGAAAAGGCTTTATTTCTTAATTGTATGTAGGAGAGTTGCCACCTGTTTAAAAAATCAAGCTCAACTTAAATGAAGGCAATTAGAAAATTGGAATATGTACATACATATGCATCACCATAAGGGCGTCACACCAAAGAGGGTGTGATTTGAAATACTTTGAACAGGGTTGTATAGCTAACTTATACACAATTCCGAGGACGAAGAGAACGCGAAGACGAGCGCGATCATGAAACTGAACACAAATATGAATACTAATGCGTGGACTTGAGCTAATATTAAAATTATACAAATTTCTGAAGTAGTTACAGGTGGCGCTGGTCAAATGTAAACTCATATAAGATACTCGCCATGGCATATATTTATGAGCTAATGGCACATATGTATGACTGAAGTTGATGTGGGTCTGCTTCTATGTTTATTAATATTAATATATTGTATTTGTATTGAATTATTAAATTAGTTTCAATATAAACAAAACGAATATTTAATTTGCAGCCTTTAACTTGAATGTGCTCTTAATAATATAACGTTTTCAACGTTGCGTTGGACTGATCCTTTTCTTTCACCGTTTGTATAATATGAATATTTTACCATATTAGTAAGTCTAATTACAAGGCGTATTCATTTAAGGCGGTAGCAAGCGCACTTCAGTAAAAATGCCGTGATTTTTGGAAAAATAGAATATCAAAATGAAAGAAAATAGGAGACAATTTTCGTCATTTAATTTTGTTGACATCCTAGAGTCACGCCATTTTGTATTGGCTCACATTCTGCCGTACTAGTGTAGATACAAAAATTTAAAATCAGCTGTTCTAGTAACACCATCTTATATGAATTCGTATAGTTTAATTTCATATGATGCAATGTCAAGTGACATTCAAACTAGTATTAGTTGCGTTCCCCAACTTTTCTGGGTTAAAACCTGTAAAACTGTCAAAAGGCAAAAGAAGCCAGAGAACCGAGTACGGGAACGCTTTCGAGTTAGGGAACGCAACTATTATTATGTATTATTACTTTTATGGGCCATATGTGAACTTGTCTGCACTCAGCGCACAGTTGTTCAAAACTGGCATTTAGTGTTCATAATTTTCTGCAGCCTTAATTTTTCACTCAATTTGATTATTATTTTTTTTATGACAGCTTATTAAATTTGCAAGAGACCAGTTGAGCCTGATTTTTAAATTTTTATTGGATTATATTAAACTTTTTTAGTGCAAAGTGCAGGAAAATTATCAATTTTGAAGAAAAACAATCGATTCTCCTGTTCCAGTTAACAAAAGTTACATAATAAAAACTAGTTGAAAACAATTTTAGGGTTCCTCCGGATCGATAACATAAACAATTTTAAATGATATAAAAAATGTTCAACAAAATTAATTTTTTTTTGGTTTATAAAAAAATTTTAGGTATGCAGTTTTATAGATCACTAAATTTTAGTACAATATAGTGCAAGTTGCAAGTGGCTCTTTTAGCCGTTGATTTTCGATAATACAAGTAATTTTTAAGCAAAAAACAAAGCCAACTTCAATTCTCATATCAATTTTTTCATGAACCAATGATTGGATCTAAACCAGATTAGTATGGTACCACCTCCGAGACACTACCTTTTCGATGCAAAAAGAATTATCGAAATCGGTTGACTTGGTTATGCGGTAACATACATAAAAAAAAAATATTCCGATGAACTGATAACCTCCTCCTTTTTTGGAAGTCGATCAATAAAAAATGTTTTCATTTCCAAATTAACAGATGTGCTCGAAAGCTAGCGAAAAAAGTTAGCCACATACAACTTCCACTTTTTTAGGCTAAAGCTTAATGATATATAAAACTGCATACTCAAAATTTGTCTAAAAACCTTTTTTTTAATTTTGGGGAATTTTGTAAATAAAATTTAAAATTTTTCTCGTACATTTTTTTTCGTCTTGGGGGACCCTAAAATTGTTGCCAACTAGTTTTTAGTATGTAACATTTACTAACTAGAATAGGAGAATCGATTTTTTTGAATGGCTACTTTTTCTGCACTTTGCACTAAAAATCCAAAACTCGGGCTCAACTATTTGCTAGATTTATAAGCTTTCAGTCAAAAAAAAAAAATTAATTAAATTGGTTGAAAAATTAAAGCTCCAGTGAATTATGAATAATAAATTCCAGTATTGAGCCACTGTGCAGCGACAGCGTCACACTCACAGAGAACATGTCGAATATGTATGCACTAAATTAACGGCATTTATATGTACATATGTATATGTATGTAGATAAGCAGGTGGTATGCAGTGTTGCCAGTTTAGTCGTTTTCCGGCTAGATTTAGCCGGTTGCGATAGCAAATAGCTGGAGAAAATTCGATTTAGCCGGCAGCCGATTTGCTAGCCGGTTTGCAAAAACAAGTTAGCCGTTTTTAGCCGATTTCGCTATTTGCCCCATTTTTATTAAAATTCAAATATATGTACATATAAGGGTAAGGCTTCCTCAAGTGATATTAAGACAGCACCGAGTTTTGTAGTCGAAAAGTACACTGTGTAAATTTTGTTGCGAAATTCCAAATAGTTTTTTTTTTAATCAACAATTGAAAATTTTTGCCGTGGAAATTTTCATTTTTCTTTGAGAGTAAATGAAAAAATTTTTGGGTGCAGACTCAAAAACCATTAAACTATACAATAAAATTATTCGCGTTACAAAAATATTTTTTTTTTGCATTTTAATAATTTTTTTTATGAACAATTGAACATTTACACAATTTCTGCGCCTCGTGGACGAAAATTTTTAACAACAACTTATGAAATAAACATTTCTGCATTTATCTATGAAAAAAGGCGTGCATTTCGATATAGTTTGGTCGGAATGAATTTTTATTTGCCAGCGTGCGCGCCCGACCCTCGCGGCTGGATCGCGACCGCGTTGACTTTTTGCGCAAGAAAGAAAGCACGTTTGAATGTTCCACTTCTTTTTTTCATGCTCGAGTTGCGCATGCGCGCGGGAGTTGGGCGCGCATGCTGGCAAATAAAAATTCATTCCGACCAAACTTTATCGAAATGCACGCATTTTTGAAATTGTTTAAATGTTCAATTTTTCATAAAAAATTATTGAAAAGCAAAAAAAAAACTTTTGTAACGGAAATAATTTTATTGTATAGTTTAATGTTTTTTAAATCCGCACCCAAAAAATTTTTTCATTCGGATACTTACTTTCAAAAAAAATAAACATTTCCAAAACACTGCAAAAATTTTCAATTGTTGATTAAAAAAACTATTTGGCATTTTGCAACAAAATTTACATTGTGTACTTTTCGACTACAAAACTCGGCGCTGCCTGAATATCATTGGACAATATGAATCTTGGTAAATTCGGGGCCCACTTGAGGAAGCCTCACCCATAAGTTTCCATTTTTACAAATTTGGCGCCCCAAAATCTATTAGAAACTGCTAGCCTTATCTCTAAGAAAATTTTCATGTCGGGGAGAATTTTCTCTAATCCCAAAAGTCTTAAAATACTGGGCCGATTTCAATGATTTTTATTTTATGTGAATATACAGTGACTCAAATATGAACTGGGACGTGACATTTTAGCTTATTATTTTTGTATGAAAGTATAGCGGATTACTTACAAACACCATTTAAATCCAAGTTAGATATTTTATGCAAAAATTATTAAAATTTTGCGTTTTTTTAATTTAAATTTTTTGTATATGGCACTACCGTTGATTTTTGGCAATTTTTTGTTGACGGTGCTCCGCAATTTTCCATATAAAAAAATACAAAAATTAACGGTAATTCTAGCTCCTTAAAATTTTCACCATATTATACTAAATTTTAATGGTCAACAAAACTGCAAACATTCCAATTTGTAAAGACGCTGATTAAAAGTTAAACATTTTGGTGAAATTTTGCAGAATTTTCATAATATTTTTTCACAAAGTCTGAAATTAAGACTTATATGGTATTTGTTGAGTAATCAGCTATATTTTCATAAAGAGTAATAAACACTAAATAAACTAAATAAAAATAGTCTGGACATCAGTTACTAGTTCGCCATTATTGTTCTTACAGGAGTACGCCCCGGTCTTTAAACCTTCCGTAAGTCGCCTAACTCTCTGGTAAAATTTTCGGGCATTCTTCCTGTCGGCCAGCATTTCAAGCTCTTCGCACTCACGTATTTCGGCCTCTCTCTTCTTATTGCGGCAAATACGTCTCGCTTCCCTCTTCATATCCCTATAGCGGTCCCACATAGCGCGAGTTGCGCCCGATCGCAGCGTGGCCCTGTAGGCGGCATCTTTTTTCTCTGCAGCTTCCTTACACTCCTCATCGTACCAGTTGTTCGTTCGGGCTCGCTGAAATCCGACTTCTTCTTCGGCGGCGGTACTTAATGAGCGGGAAATGTGGTTCCACTGCTCGCATATGTCGGTTTGTTGAAGAGTGCACTCTGAGAGCAGGTGTGAGAGTCGAGTAGTGAAAGCGCTGGCTGTCTTTTGGTTTTGCAGCTTTTCGACGATAAGCTTTCCTTGCATATTTCGGCGCACATTTTTTGCTGCACAGAGGCGGGTGCGTATCTTGTCTGCAACAATATAGTGGTCCGAGTCGATGTTTGGGCCTCGGAAGTGTGCGTACGTCTAAAACAGTGGAAGCGTGCCTTCCGTCTATCAACATGATCGATTTGGTTTCTCGTTTTTCGATCCGGAGACAGCCACGTAGCTTGATGGATCTTTTTATGCTTGAACCTAGTACTGCATACTACCATGTTTCAGGCCCCGGCGAAGTCGATCAGCCTGAATCCGTTGTCGGACGTTTCGTCGTGGAGGCTGAATTTTCCGACGGTGGTTCCAAAGATCCCTTCCTTGCCCACCCTGGCATTGTAGTCGCCAAGCACAATTTTGATATCATGACGGGAGCAGCGCTGGTACGTGCGCTCCAAGCGCTCATAGAAGAGATCCTTGGATGCCTCATCCTTCTCCTCCGTCGGGGCATGGGCGCAAATGAGCGAGATGTTGAAGAATCTCGCTTTGATGCGGATTGTGGCTAGACGTTCACCTACCGGGGTGAACGACAGTACTCGGCGACGGAGTCTCCCTCCCACCTCAAATCCAACTCCGAATTTGCGCTCCTTTACATGGCAGCTATAGTAGACGTCGCAAGGCCCCAGACATTGCTTGCCTTGCCCTGTCCAACGCATTTCTTGGATGGTGGTGATGTCAGCTTTTGTCCTTACGAGGACATCAACCAGCCGGGCAGAGGCACCTTCCCTATTAAGGGTCCGGACATTCCAGGTGCATGCCCTCAAATCGTAGTCCTTTAAACGTTTGCCGTGGTCGTCATCATAAGGGGGGTCTCATCCGAGGCTTTGCCTTGCTTCTTCACTGGAAGTGGTTTTTACGTGGCGGGTCCCAAGCCCAGCGTACAACCCATTGCTGGGATGGGGTTAGTTTCGCAACCAAATACACGTTTATATAGCGAGCCACTTGCTCCAATCAAGACACCCGCTTGCAGCCGCACCTACTGGTGAACAGACGCTGCAGACTTCAGTGAGCCCTTAAACCGAATAAGTCGGAGTGGCCCCACCGAAGCTCCCTCTCTCTGCCGTGACCCAAGGCTCCACTCGGATTGGTTACCGCATCTCGCACATGGGTTGCTCACGTTGCCCAGAGTGCGCGAACGAGGACGCAAGAGTCGGGATTGAGTATAGCCATGCAACTGTAACTGCATACCCNCGACTATACCCCAATGCACTGAATTAAATAGGGGTAATTTTATTCGCAATTTCGTATCCAATTATTTGTGCTTCTTTTTCAAATAAATTTCTGTTGGTGCAAATTATTCTACTTCACAATCTACATACTTCGCTATCGTTTTCTTCAACTTCTTCATAGTCAAATTCAGTCAGTCATTTATTAATTATTTTCACAACCTTTCATAGTTTGTACAGCAAGGTTACTAATAAACACTGAAAACGACTTTTGAGAACTCCAATATTACGTGCGGAAGAATGTGTTCGATTAAATGCGTGTTGTATAGACCGTGGCTANGAAAACGACTTTTGAGAACTCCAATATTACGTGCAGAAGAATGTGTTCGAATAAATGCGTGTTGTATAGACCGTGGCTATGGATTTATATACGGTGTCAACAGAAAAGGTTCCAGAGCATCCCGGCATCGTCCAATAACCACGATTGGCGATCACCATCTCGATACTTCATCCCCAGTTAATCATCGTTACCTAGTACATCACAGACTCCACGCACACGACATTGTGTCGGTAACGTCAACAATGGTACGGTGCTCCTTCCCAAAGCGATGTTGGTCCATTCGCTTTGCTCCCAGGACTGGAACTTTTGGCGTACATAAGGCTGCAAGTCACCGAAAATCTGGAGGAGTGCAAGAGAGCTGTAAAATATAAAATTGTTATGATGAGTGAAGCCGTAGCACTCTATGGGAAGACAATACCTGTGAATAATTGTATCATGGTGCCAACATGCTTTATTGTTGCTTATTATTGCTCCCAGACAGGCATGTGAGAGAGTGAGTAGGACATTAAAAACAGGAGTTTCGAATATATGGACATCAAAATAAAATTAAATATGTAGTTGAATTATTAAAAACGTAAAAAGCGACCGGCTTGTTCGATATAAATGAATGGCGTTATCTTTTCTCGAAATAATGTTGGCTTGTTTTCTTCAGCCCTTTCACAGCTTCACGTGTTCATTTCTCAAAATATTGCCCTCCGACTAAGCAAAATACTCTATACTAATATAGCCATATTTCAGGACGAAAAGTAACCTAGTGCAAATGTTACAATGTAAGGAAAAAANAAATTAAATATGTAGTTGAATTATTAAAAACGTAAAAAGCGACCGGCTTGTTCGATATAAATGAATGGCGTTATCTTTTCTCGAAATAATGTTGGCTTGTTTTCTTCAGCCCTTTCACAGCTTCACGTGTTCATTTCTCAAAATATTGCCCTCCGACTAAGCAAAATACTCTATACTAATATAGCCATATTTCAGGACGAAAAGTAACCTAGTGCAAATGTTACAATGTAAGGAAAAAATTTTCAATAAAAAAGAAAACGCCATAAGTTTGTAATTGATCTCTTTTTAACCGACTTCCAAAAAAGGGGGAGGTTATCAGTTCGTTGGAATATTTTTTTTTATGTATGTTACCGCATAGCTTTGGACCACGTCAACCGATTTCGACGATTTTTTTTGCATCGGAAAGGTAGGTAGTCAGAAGTGGTCCCATACTAATCTGGTTTAGATCCAATCATTGGATCATGAAATATATATACATATATATTTTTTAAGTCGTTTTTTTTGCTAAAAATTACTTGTTTATACATATCAAAGTAATAGAAACATGACTATTGATGTACGTACAACCAAAATTTCTTTTCTTAAACAAAAATAATTTGTAATGAATTTACCAGTCTCTGTTTTTGTGATTTATTTAACGAGTGGGGTAAAGCTTACATAGCTACATANTTTTAAGTCGTTTTTTTTGCTAAAAATTACTTGTTTATACATATCAAAGTAATAGAAACATGACTTTTGATGTACGTACAACCAAAATTTCTTTTCTTAAACAAAAATAATTTGTAATGAATTTACCAGTCTCTGTTTTTGTGATTTATTTAACGAGTGGGGTAAAGCTTACATAGCTACATATAACCTTTATTAACTAAAAAAAAGTATGATTTTAATAGTCTTTCTACTTGCGATTTCTTCAAATAAAACATGTGAATTTTAGTTGAAACATTTTAGCCGTTTTTTTTTGCCAATATAGCTGGTCGGCATAAAAAGTTCTGGCAACACTGGTGGTATGATTAGTTTTTCTCTTTAAATAATACTTACGGGTCGCTTTAGAAGTCCATTCAAGAAAACTCCAATCAATTCGCCATTGGTATGCACCGCTTTGTACGAGCAGTTGTCCTTAATACATTTTATTGTGTATTCTTCAAGTTCTTTACAATCACCCAAATTTAGGAAGGAATTAAGTGGTTCATCCTAGAAAATCAATTTAAATTATACTTTTATTAGCTTGTTTACTAAGATTTGGGTGTTCTAATTGTAAAATAGTTACAATATGCTTCATTAGGACAATTACACATTTATGTTCATACATCAGTAAGCTTTTCATCATATCATTACCATAAACTATTAAGGGCCGGTTACTCAATGTCTGGTTAACACTAATCTCTGGTTAAACACCTTTATCGACGTTACCGACTCCCTGTTATATGAATGGAATCGAATACGTCGATAACAATGTTTAACCGGACATTAGTGTTAACCAGACATTGAGTAACCGGCCCTTAGTCAACAATGGTAAACCTGAGCTCAAGCTCGGTAAAATAAACTACGAGTAAATACAAATAAGTAACTAAAAAATCGTATAAAAAACTTTTTAATATACCACGGTTCTATATATAGTTTAAAAAGTCGAGCATAATTTTTTTGTATACTCAGAATCTGTCTTGACACGTTTTGATTTTAAAGGCCAGTATGCAGCTCTTAAGAAAACGGCCAAGAAAAAAATTGCCATTATTTCGTGTGTGTATGTCCAAGGAATTATGACATGAATAATACTAATAGTAGCTAAAATGAAAATCTTGGTTTTTTTAAAGTTCAACATTTATTAGGGTTGTTTTACCATTTCCCGCAATTTTAATAAAAACAACGAATTTTATAAGTTTAAGAGCTAAAAAAAAACTTTTAAAACCAAAATAAGGTGTATATATTTCGAATTCGTTATAACCAGGGAACGGATTTTATTACGGAATTTATGGAATTTTTTTCTGCTAAAGAGATAGAGTATATTCGATTAAGAATGTCCACGATTTAGCTCTCCCTGATTCCATATATACACATTTGATGTTGCCTTTTTTTGCCTTTTCTACCTTTAAAAAAGTGATTATAGCATTTACAATACACATGCCCATGCGGCTTATAGAAGCGCAGGGACCTCTTGCCAAATTGGTGTTGGAAAAATTCAAAGCCGTTTTCTCAGCTAACGTAGGCTTGGAGACAATAAGGGGTGTGGATAAAATTATAAAGGGCGAGGAAAACGGCTTTGAATTT
>NW_016159348.1:67290-69065 GCF_001687245.7 Rhagoletis zephyria | reverse complement strand
TTGTGGGTGCACTTTGCAATGGATACACACGATTCGGGACCAACATTTTTTGATATATTCAGTATTATTATTACTTATTACTACTTTCTATTATATTACTTTCTCAGTAAATATCATTCTATATTAGACCAATCAACAAGAAAGAAGTTCCGTTCCTCTTCTCCCGCAACACAGAAGAGAGAATTCTACTTAGTATAGGTTATAATCCCTAAGCGCGGCCGGAGGCAGCATACCCAGAAAGAGGTTCTACCCCTCTTCTACGGCAACACGGAAAGGAGAATTCTACTGATTAAATCTTATCAATAACTGTTAAAACCATTTATTCCGTCTATGTATGTATATCAAGGTCGCCAATAACAATATTTATTTTCAGCGTACTTGATCTCACGAATTACCTACTGTTTTGTGAAGCATAATAATATACATAGTTGCATATGTAAGTAAAAACTTTCAAAAGTAGAATGTTTAATTTTGTATGTTTCGTACTTACTTTGAAGAAAAATTGTTTCAGCATAGCCAATACAACATCCTTATCATTTTCAGTAACTAGTTCCACTGTGTAGGGCTGTAAAGCTGTGGGCTTAGGGTGTGTGGATCCAGATATGTTTAGTACATTATCCATCTTCTGTGTTAATCTCGTAATTGGATAGAGGTCAGACAGCTAAAAATATTTAAGAAAACCGAAAATGTGATCAGTTACAACTTGTACATTATATGTGAACATATCGCACACCTATTTAGATCTAAAGTGAGCTAACTCAAACTTCATAGAGGAAAATTTAACTGCTAGTGGATCGTACGGATCAAAACCCAAGGATGCATTGTAACGCTAATTTTAGCGTTTACCAAAAAAAGCAATCGTTTCTGTTGAAACGATTAAGTTTTTTATCGTTTAGGTAATTAACAAAATAGTTTTTTTTTTGATTTTTAACGAAAAGAAATTCAATCGTTAATGCTGAAGCTGTGGCAGGCATTTAGGTGCAAGGTGTTAATAGTGATCTGACAATGGCATAAAACATACAACTTTTCGTTGATTCATTTTAGCTCTGATCCAGTACTCCATGAACTTACAGGTTTTTACACGAACTTGCAGGAAGTTACAGGAAAAATGATCCCGTACTCCGAATTCCTCCAAAATCCTGTAAGTGCGAGCGATTTTTGGAGAGTTGTGCAGAGAATGAAGTTGCAAGATTTTACCCGAACTTTTTCTTCTGGTAAAATCATGAAAAGTGTCAGGCGATCACTGGTTGACGTTTTTACAGGAAAAATGCTTTTTTTGTTCCCGTACTTTTTGTTGCTACTCACTTTTTACTCTCACTTCAGATAGTAATTTTGCTGTTTGACATTTTTACAGGATTTTACATGAAAAGTATTGGATCAGAGCTTTTGTTTCGATGTTAACGATTGATAATTTATTTCGTTTCAACGTTAACGATTGAGTTTTGCTTCGTTAATTTAGCTCTGAAACGAAACGAAATTATTTTGATCTTTGATAAAAACAGGTATAGCAGTAGTTTTTTAGTTAATGTATATAATCATGCAGAAAAAAATATTTCCATTAGTTGGATGTAAGTCCTATGAATTCGTTTATGCAAAAAAAATCGCCCTACATATAAGAGATAAGTATGTACATATGTTGCATTTACAAAAATTAAGCACGAAGTACATATCGTTATCCGCAATGCAATAGGCCATATTTAACATTTTTTCGGAAATGCTGTTTTTCATATATTAGGTTTGTTCGTCGAAAATCCAGCAAGAATTATCCAACACTC
>NW_016159348.1:60698-67190 GCF_001687245.7 Rhagoletis zephyria | reverse complement strand
TAGTTGGATGTAAGTCCTATGAATTCGTTTATGCAAAAAAAATCGCCCTTTTTTTGAGTTGATCGCACTATAGGCTAGGTGTGCGATATGTATGTACATATAAGGAGATAAGTATGTACATATGTTGCATTTACAAAAATTAAGCACGAAGTACATATCGTTATCCGCAATGCAATAGGCCATATTTAAAATTTTTTCGGAAATGCTGTTTTTCAGATATTTAATTAGTTATGTCGGCCACTGTGGTGTAGTGGTAAGCAGTGCGCGCTTCCACTCCGCAACGCCTGGGTTCAAACCCTGGTTAAAGCAACATCGCAAAAAATATTGAAAAAAGGTTTTTTCTTAACAGCGGTCGTCCNAATTCGTACAAATTTTTTGCTCAACGAACAAACCTATTTAATTAGTTATGTCGGCCACTATGGTGTAGTGGTAAGCAGTGCGCGCTTCCACTCCGCAACGCCTGAGTTCAAACCCTGGTTAAAGCAACATCGCAAAAAATATAGAAAAAAGGTTTTTTCTTAACAGCGGTCGTCCCTCGGCAGGCAATGGCAAACCTCCGAGTGTATTTCTGCCATGAAAAACAGCTTCTCATAAAAATACAATCGCCGTTCGGAGTCGGCGTAAAACTGTAGGTCCCTCCGCTCTGTGTGACAACATCAAGGCGCACGCCACAAATCGGAGGAGAAGCTCGGCCAAACACTAACATATGTGTAAGCGCCTATCTATTATTATTATTATTAATTAGTTATGTAGTTCTAAGAGATAGTTCAGTAAATTTGGATCAAATTGGTACGAAGAAAAGAATATTAGAGAGTTAAGAAGGTGTGTGTATACTGTCGTATTTAAACGACTAAACATATATGAAGTGCGTTCGCAAGGTTATAAAAGTTATAACTATTATGAATTCTCACAATGTTAATAAATAGCTGGTAGTGCTTTGAAGTCCTCTAAGCCTTAATTTAAGTTTTTGAAGTTTACGTTTACCGTTTTTGGCTGGAGAGTACCGATTTTGAGAAAATTGTCCCGCTGAANATGTATACTGTCGTATTTAAACGACTAAACATATATGAAGTGCGTTCGCAAGGTTATAAAAGTATTATGAATTCTCACAATGTTAATAAATAGCTGGTAGTGCTTTGAAGTCCTCTAAGCCTTAATTTAAGGTTTTGAAGTTTACGACATACATACGGTACCGTTTTTGGCTGGAGAGTACCGATTTTGAGAAAATTGTCCCGCTGAATATATTTTTAAAATCGGGACGTACATATAAGTGTCCTTGCTTATGTTTTATTCTGTCAAACTGATACTCTCGCTATTGATATTGGAGTCACCATTCTTGTAAAAAAAATTAAATTAAGGTTTTTGTAATTATTTGTTATTTTATTTTTTGCATGAAACGATTCTAACTTGAATTTAGTGAAATTTTAAAAAATCATACTAATTCCCTCAAAAAATGCATGGATATGAAANTGATATTGGAGTCATCATTCTTGTAAAAAAATTAAATTCAGGTTTTTGTAATTATTTGTTATTTTATTTTTTGCATGAAACGATTCTAACTTGAATTTAGTGAAATTTTAAAAAATCATACTAATTCCCTCAAAAAATGCATGGATATGAAAAATATAAGCTGTAGATACAGTGGGCAAAATATGTATATGTAAGTAGTGAAGAGACATTTAAGCATTCGTCGAATTTTTTTAAATGTTCTACAAAGTTTGCAATTTTGATTTACATGTTTTTTTTAGATAGTAAGCTATCTTTTCATAAAAAATTTTAAACATTTTTTNTATATAAGCTGTAGATATGTGGGCAAAATATGTATATGTAAATAGTGAAGAGGCATTTAAGCATTCGTCGAATTTTTTTAAATGTTCTACAAAGTTTCCAATTTTGATTTACATGTTTTTTTAGATAGTAAGCTATCTTTTCATAAAAAATTTTAAACATTTTTTAAATAAAGAAAAGTAGCCAAAACTTGCAAAAATGTCTTTTCCCTATTTACATTCTCGCCAGCATATATCTTGCGTGTATACATTTTTGCGATGGTTTTTCAAGTTTTTTTCTCTTTGTTAAATAAAACTGTATTAAAAGATGTTATGTCTTTAGAAATGCCCCATCTTATTGTTCAGAGAAATCTAGTCTACGTAGACATACAAAAATAGGACAGTATACAACACCTTGTGAACTCCCTCATTATTTTTTTCTTCGTGGAGAATGAAATCCTCTACAACTACGGCAGTTGAGTATGCTACGTATTTTTAAGAGAAATTTTTAAAAATTATGAAAACCGTGACAATGTAAAATTTGGTCGCACTTTTTGCTAATTATTTGCAACAAAATATGTTTTTTTTTTTTTAATGTCATATATAAAAAATATGGGAAATTAAATTCTCTACAAATTTGTATTGAACCATTTTTTACGAAAAATGCAATGCCATGTTTCAAAAGATACGAGGTATTGAGCGCCAAGCGACGATATTATATGTACTAGAGGTTTACGCCGACGGCGGCTTGGTCAAATAATCGGCGGCGGCGGCGACACCGGCGCGTCTGGAAACGCAGGCAAAAGTTTTGATCTTGATAATATTATCAGGCAAAGCTTTACGAATGGGGACCGCATATCGCTCTTGGCACGCAATAATTATCAGAGCTTTTATCTTGATAAATACATGCTCTCTATACAAAAAACTTGTACAAGTTGGTACCAATTGTTACCAAATTGCGTTCGTTTGGCCAAAAACCCAGTAAAACTTGCAAGGAGTAGGGACACGAATTTCGATACGATACGATACCATATCGATACTTTTGGCATTCGATACCGATATTTTCTACTCGATAGTTTTAAAACGATATTTTTTGGAATCGAGTACCAGAACCCTAGTATCGTATCGAATGTAATAAACTCACTGTTCAATATTATTGCATAGTCTTTTACTTTCCTACTAACTTTTGCAGCCCTGTAATGTTGTACTGAACATTGAATTGTTTTACCTTTTGCAACCCTGTAATGACAACTGAGAATTGTATTTTTTGTAATAAACTCTCTTGAATTCTGAATTTTTAAAGAAAAGACACGCGGTTTTTTCACTTCACCTTAATTTTATAACAAGGTTCGTATTACTATTAATGTCTTCGCAACACTCACATTACAAGGATAATTTTATTAACAATTCTTCCCGATATAAATTGGGATTTAAAGAGCAGAAATGTGTAATATAGTTAGGATTGCATGTGATGGAATTTGAACCCGCGACTTCGGTGTTTTAAGACAACACCTCAATCTCTACGTGTTGCTACACAATATGTTAGTGTTTGACCGAGATTCTCCTCCGATTTGTACAGTGCGTCTTAAGTTCTGAACACTTTAAAAACGACGAGCTACGGGCCACAGCTTCCAATTTGTTATCTTATTTGTCCAAACGCTTTGTCGATGGCGACATGATTTTTTTGAATGCGTCGGCGACATCANTTTGTCCAAACGCTTTGTCCATGGCGAAATGATTTTTTTTGAATGCGTCGGCGACATCATGAATTTGTACGAGTTTGACATAATAGAAGAGGAAGAACCTTATCTGTCGCTGGAAAAATAGATATAGATCTAATCTGGCCACAACCACAGTCGTCGCGTAGCCCGGTCGGCGCCAAAATAATTATCTACATAAGAGTACGTGTTAAAATAGTTTGACAGCTGTGGTCCATAGCTCGTCGTTTTCATTATGTTCGGGCTATTAATGTTGTGGCACAAAAGGGGTCCCTACAGTTTTATGTCGACTTTGAACGGCGATTTTGTTTTAATGGGAATCTATTTTTCAATTTCAAGTTTTGAGCACCATATTTTTTGGATTTTGGTATCGATAATTGGAATTTTTTATTCCGATATTAGTGGGTACCCGATATTTTTAAAGCGATACTTTAAATGAGTACCATATCGATACTTTCTGTTCGATATTGTGTTCCTAGCAAGGAGAGAGCACAATTTTGACATTTCATTTGGAGGGGAAGTAGCAAATTCGTGCTGGGAAAATTTTTGCTAGCAATAGCTTCGTTCCCCACGCTTTCCGGCTGCTCCGGTAATTAGAGCCTAAAAATAAGTTACTCTTTCACAAGTGCCAAAAATGTGCCAACACGCGCCAAAAGTGCCCAGAGCGTGAGGAATGCTCTAATCAATGATTTTACATGTATTTATCTTATATGGCTAATAAAATTAATAACTACATTTTATGAAAATTCTGTGATATTTTCCACTTTTGATTTTATAAAATTTGCTTTCAAATTTAAACAACAACAGCTGTTATTTCAAATTGCCCTTTTGCACATTTGTGCCCGGAAAAAAAATCCGGGCTGTTTCGTGCACAAATAAGAACACATTTACGATCCAAAAGTGGAACAAAGTCGCTCTCTGTTACCCATTTTTCTAACGTGACGAACGCTTTCTGGGCTATTTTGGGCACCCGCGGGCACCCGCGGGCTCCTATGGTACAAACCTAAGAATTCGCAAGCAGGATTGCGGCACACGATTGCATTTTTGTCAACATTAATTTGAATCAAAAGTTCCTTAAATTCAAAAATCAACAATCTTGTTGCGATTTACTAATAAAGAAGTATGTAAATATTTGTTTATTCAACTAATTTAACTAATTCCAAACACTTGAAAGGTACGAGATTTAACTCTAAATTTATGCAGTTAAAATTGTAAAATAGTATCGACCCCTTTGCACAAAATTATCGTTTGTTACATTTTTTACGAAATGGACTTTTTGAGGCAACTTTGTTTTACAACCCATAACCCATCACCTGTTCAAATATTACGGCTTAAGTCCCAACAGCTACCCCAAATATTTACTGTAAATATTATCGTATGTGACAATGATTTTTTTTCTTGTGGGCGAAATTATCATATGTGCTAAAAAATAAGAGTATAGTGACCTTTCTACAAAAAATCTTGCGTTTAGTTATATGAATTTCTCAATTATCTCAGCAAATCTAAACTTTGGTAAATACAAAAAATACTTTCCTGTAAAATTTGGTTTTTGTAACATACTATAATTTTGCGCAAAGTGACGATATGTGATTTCCGTGTACGCATAATATTCTGCGTTTTGGTATAACATAGAACATCCAAAGGTTAACCAAGTCAACCAAATAGTTCAAAACTGATAAATTTGCACATTCATGCTTCTGGCATGAGGGTGACGATATGTGAATTTAAAACTTTAAAGGCGTTTTTCTCGGGGTTTCGGTTTTTTGAGTTATGACAGTATTGAAGTAAATTAGCTTTATGTTCAATTTTATAACATTCATATTGGAACGTTCGCCACAATATTTATTGGGTAATTTAAAAAAAAATTACATAAAACAGTTCTTAACCAGCGTTGCTAGAGAAAGTAAAATGAATATTGCCTCGTATCATCACAAAATTTATAGCACAGTTAACATATGTATTGTATGTATTGCCTCGTATCATCACAAAATTTGTAGCACAGTTAACATATGTATATATACACTGGCGAAAATATAAATAGGGACGCCACATTTTGCAAGTTTTGACCGACTTCAAAAAAGGAGGAGTTTATCAATTCGTGCGAATATTTTTGTTATGTATATATGTTACCACATAATTTGGACTACTTGAACTGATTCGATAATTCCTTTTTATCGGATTTTTTATTGATATTTTTACATGGACGTTGTTTTATAAATCTTACCGCCCCTTTTTTTCTCGTTATATATTTATTTATGTAGACCCATCAGCAAATCTTTCTTAAATGGCAGTTTACTTGAAATTTTCCATTGTTGTCATTTAAACAAGAGGGGATACAAAAGACCGTTGTTCTTTTCCTCCACTCTCTAGCTCTGCACTAGAGTATATCGAGCCCTAACCGCCAAAATAACGTAATCGAAATTTTTTTTGAAATTTTATTTTTGATGCAGAAATATTTCTAGAGCATCTAGATGCATTTCTGCATCAAAAATAAAATTTCAAAAAAAATTTCGATTACGTTATTTTGGCGGTTAGGCCTCGATATGTTTTACTGTGCGAGAGAAGAAGGCAGATAATATTGTAGGGGCTTTCGTATTTCATTTTTCTTCTTCTTTAATTTGCTTCTTACAATGATGTAGCAAGGATAATATTAACAAGTTAACAATTTTAACTTAAACATTAAAAAATATTACGTCATACACAAAAATCTTCACTTTGAAGATATTTTTAGTGTAGAAGATTTTTCAAGACGAAGTATCTCCTGTCATCAAACAAACAGTCAGCACACTCGCGCCTTGGCACCCACGTCACTGTTGACAGTTACAATTTCGAGAAGGTAGAGAATTTCGTTTACTTGGGAACCAGCATTAACACCGATAATAATGTCAGCATTGAAATCCAACGTAGAATCACTCTTGCCAACAAGTGCTACTTTGGACTGAGTAGGCAATTCAGGAGTAAAGTCCTCTCTCGACGTACGAAAACCACGCTCTATAAGTCACTCATCA
>NW_016159348.1:59631-60673 GCF_001687245.7 Rhagoletis zephyria | reverse complement strand
TGTTCTTAACTCGTCGGTACTTTTCGGCATTCGCGATATTTACTCAGTGCTTGCCAAAAAGTATCGAGTTCTCGATACTACTCAGTCCTCATCAAAAGTATCGATCTTCTGTAATCGATACTCGTATCGTTCTATCACTAGTTTGGCATTCGGCATGCAAATTCAGATTATAATTCTATTTAATTCATTCTTAAATTAGTTTTAAATTTAAATTTTGTTACTTCCTTCTTGAATTAAAATGTTGAGTGCCTGGCGTTGATGGATGGGCGAACAGATGAAAGTCTGAGGTATATACCTACATACATACATACTATGCTTTCTACAGATCCGTATTTAATATTTAAATTTAAAGAATTCAAAAAATTGAAAAAGTTAAGTTATTGGGGTAATTCATGTCGCTATTAATAAATTTGTGTAATAATCTTATCTACCGTTATATTAAATTACGAAGTTCTTGCGATTTTTTCCGGTTATAGATAGGGTGGTCTCCTTTTTCCGAACAGTATAACCCATCAACTACCACCAGAAAGGGTCCTTTTTAACCCTTTGTTTTAAAAATGGCATATAGATGGTTAAAATTTCCACTAAAATATTGAGCGCCTAATTTTTCTGAGGATAACCGAATGTGATGAAAAATAATACTAATAATACTACCCAAAAGGGGGAACTTTAAACCTGTTTAGAAAACATTGCGATGCTATGGAGCAACACCTTCCTAGGGCTTGACCGCCAATTACACTGTACGGCAAAATCAACTTTTTTATGGGTATTGGACCAAACCATTTTTTTTTAAGAGACTGAGTCATCTATAATAATAAAAATGTTGTGTTCGTATGTCACGGTCGTCAAAACTCAAGAACGGCTGAACCGATTTGAATAATTTTCTTTTTGTAGTGATCGGTATAATACCAGAACCAATGATATCGTAAAAAATTGGAGAGTTGCCACCTATTTGAAAATTTTTAAACCCTACTATTATGATAAAAGAAATAAGTTATTACAATATGGGTATCAAATTAAAGAGGTTTAACAAAGATAACTG
>NW_016159348.1:59155-59621 GCF_001687245.7 Rhagoletis zephyria | reverse complement strand
AGTTTTAAGAAGGCTTACAGCCGAAAATATGTTTGAAGAGGGTTGCCACCTGATTGAAAATTTAACTAAAGTACATCGATAAAATAAATGAAATATTGTAATATGAGTATCAAATTAAAGAGGTTTAAGGAAGATAACTGCTGGAAATATTTTTGAGAAGGGCTGCCACCAATTTTGAATATTTAACTCAGTTAAATTGTTAAAGTAAATGAAATATTGCTATGTGGGTATCAAACTAAAGAGTTTTAAGAAGGCTTACAGTCGAAAATATTTTAAACGGGGCTTGCCAGCTGTTAAAAAATTTAGCGCAATTTAATTGATAAACTAAATTATATATTGCAATATAGATATTAAATTAAAGAGCTTTAATAAAGGTAACTGCTGGAAATGTTTTTGAGGAGGGTTGCCGCCTATTTTAAAATTTTTAACTCAGTTAAATTGATAAAGTAACTGAAATATTGCAATG
>NW_016159348.1:52624-54162 GCF_001687245.7 Rhagoletis zephyria | reverse complement strand
GTTTAATCGCCTTTACAACGATACCAATTTTTTAAAAATCGGTTCGTAATTTTTTTGTTTAAAATATTTTTGCTATACAAAAAAGGTATTTTTTCCTTTAAATGTGTTTTTATATATGAAGTATAAAAGTATGCAGATCACAAGAAAGGGGGTTAAATCGATTTTACAACGATATGAATCTTTTAAAAATCAGTTCAAAAATTTCTGAAATATTAAGGCTTTAATTATTCGATGATCTGACCTTTGACCCGTTATACCGCCTGTAAAATAAGTTTTCACAAAAAGAGTTATATAATATATAAATAAGAGAAAAAAAGCGGACCACGTCTGAATTTTTACTTTTTTGCATTTTACATGCAATAATTAAAAATAATTTTTTACCAAAGGTCCAATTTCGAACTTGGAAGGCCTATATCTCGATTTCGATTTTCGATATGAATCAGTATCTTAAAGTTGGTTTGGTCCAATACCCAGCCGAGTGCTGTACAGTGTTATGAATGCTAATGTAATTTTCACACAACCACCTAGTACTTGTATACGTCTGTGTGACTCCAGAATAAAATAACTTACGGATGTAAAAATTAGCAAAAAAAGGTTTTTCTTTTTATTAAAAGTCTGTTTAAAAAATATTCAACTCTTTATTAAAGAAAAAATACGGAAGAAAATCAACTTGCTTTTGTTTTATCTCCAAAAATTGAGGAGTTAGATGCAATGAGGGCACTTCTGTTAAAACTGCCCTTTTTTGATATTAGCGTTAAAGTTTTTGATGTGTGATAACTTTCTTGTTGTTGTAGTACCTATATAAAAAAGTAGTATTGTTGTAGTATTCAAAAAAATTTACTGCTGCGGAAAAAATCGTCGGATTACCAGTGTTCGATCCTAATTTAACTGTAATAAACGCTTTCGATCGAAAAACGTGTTTGCTATGTTTTTTCTGAGTTACGCTTTTTTTTAGAAAAATTAGGGAGATCATCTTTTATTCAGTGGCCCAAATTAGGTAAAAAAAACTTAAAAAAATATAATTTTCATTTCGTAAAGTAACTATATTTATACGAGTAGTAGTTCCATCAAACGATATTTTTCAATGTGCATACATCATTAAAATTTTGTACAAAATTCCTAAGGCGCCGAACGCCGCAGCCGCGCCGATATTTTCGTTACTCGGCGGCGGCACGTGGGATGTGACAAAAATATGTACATACATATACAGGGTGTCCCAGAAGTAACGTGCCAAACTTTAGGGGAAGGTAGGTGGGGGTGAGCTCCCTGATAAACAAAAAATTTTCAGGTAAAAGTGTCACCGTTTTTGAAATATTTACATTTTTTCGAATTTAAAAAAAAATCGTGCCTTTTCATGTGTTTTTACTGCAACTACAAACCGGGCAATACTTAGTAGATTTTTTATGTAAAATACTTCCAGATAGTTACCTCTCCATACTCAAATCCAATGTAGTTAAAATATATTAAGGAACCATCATAAAATTAGGACTATTTCTGGATTTTTAACTTTTTTAAAATTTTCTTCCCCAACTTTGACT
>NW_016159348.1:45059-52183 GCF_001687245.7 Rhagoletis zephyria | reverse complement strand
GGGGGCGGTTTCACCAGCATCTTAAACACAATAACAATACCAAAATTTCCTTATATTTGTGTAATCAGTATAAGGTTCTAGGTTGGAAAAGAATTACAGATGCTCTACAAAAAAAGCACTGCTGACCAGTGTAAATTATTTTTGCTCTATAAATACATGCGAATTATATACGTATGTATATTAAATACATACATATATATATTGATGTTGTTTATGAATAAATACTTAAAAAGATTTTGATCTAAAAATATGTTCGAAATAAAAGTTTATGCTTAATTTCATCTGCACTGAAGCGTTATTCTACAAATTCTCCACAAGCTAAAATGAAAAAGATATCGGGGATCTGTGAGGCGACACGTTCATAGCATTGAATTTAATTGAATTACACAGTGCAACACTCAAAAAGTGATTAGAATGAGACCAATTCATTTATGTCCAAATATGAATATGAACCAAAGGATTTGTAAAAGTGGGTTTCCATTTTTTATATCGATTTGAAGTTTTATATTAGTACCAATGTGATGATAGCCGTCATCGATTCGCCAACAGTTAGCGAGTGGCCAAACGAACGAACTCAATGAGGTACAAACAAACTTTCTACCGTCTATCCGTGCTAGCTAACTTTGCTGTTGCTTTCACATGCAAAATTCTTCTTTAAGCGAGCGGAACTCAAACATAGCAAGCGAGAAGTGGCGAATCGGTGACGGCTAATATTTCACATCAAAATTTATTATCATTTTGTATTAAAAAGGTATTAAGTGTAATCTATGAATGGGGGCTTCATGGTAATTCTCCTTTCTATTTTATATTAAAAACACATAAACATTATGTTGTAATTTATTTTCGTATACAACTTCGGTTTCTTAAATCCTGCAATTTAAAAATCTTATTCTTAAAGATGTTCTTCCCAAATAACCTCTTATAAATTTTTAGTCCAAACTTTTAAATTTCTCAGCAAATTTTGCAAAAAATTACGCTTTGCATTTACCGTAGTTTTAACGCATCGGAAAATCGCTCCAATGAATGACATCAAAAGACATACCCCCCTCCAAGTAATCTTCAAAAAACGGCTTAGTCTCAAAGCTTTCGTTAAGCTGCATACGGCAATCCATGCCTTAATTTTCTGTTACCTTTTACACTGTGGCACTGAACTTTTTAAAAGCGTTGCGTTCTTTCTTGTTATATTTATAACTGAAGATGCAAAATGTATGCCCACAAAAGGGAAAATTGGGAAGTTTTCTTCGTATAACACCCTTGTAGCTATAGTTTTCGGACGAAGGGAAGCGTAGAAAACTTAAACAACTTTACTCCTGAGCTTTTACACGCATGTAACTGGAAAGACGGCGCTAATTATTCTGTTTATTTATGAAAATTTACTAAAAATTATTCAAGATATTCATTTCTATAAAATACTTTTAGTAAATCGGGTAGCACGGATTTGATGAAATGCCATAAGTTTATTAAAATTCAGTTGGCAGACAACAACAATGAAACTAACTTCTTTTTTTGTATCATGGTTTTAATCACTCCCAATAAAAACCTTAACGCTACTCTTTAAGAGTACCTAGTAAGCACGATTGCCATTTTGGCCAAAATGTACCATTTTTGGTAAATTTTTTCTAGTTTGGTACACTGGTACAAACTTTCAGATTTGGTATAATTTTGAAATCTTGTAAAAAGAGAGAATTCTTACTGACATCCTTTATTATTCTCACACAGGCAATTTAAAAGCATTGCAATACAACCAAATAGACATTTCAGCGTTCCTTGACATTTATGCTGGGTTTCGTAGTACATAATACCAAGCAAAATCCAAGGCCATAGCAAGAAAGCATATTTCTAATGTACGTAATTACTATAAGGTAGTAGGAATTAGGAGGCAGTAGGCAAGAGCTCCTGGAAAGTTTAACAGGCAACGCTTTTGGCTATGCAGATAAGCTGTTCATCAACGTGGTGGCTGCAACATTGCAGGTAGCCTTAAAACTGATTGAGAAATGGTGATAAAGTCCACCATCGTCACCATCACCAAAAGACAACGTGGCTTAATATCAACCGGAAATTTCGAAGATTTAGTTATCGCTTGTGGACAACTGAAATGCTCTATTGATTGTTTAATTAAGTACGCATTACAGGGTAACCATTTGGGTGGACATGTGGGTTTTGATGGCAACGAATGAGTTGCCGTTCAGGCAAAACTTGAGATGCAATGGAGCCTACACATCAGACCTACTAAGCTAGTGGAAGGATTCTCTAATCTAATCTAGAAACTTATAACTTCCTCTAAATGAATCTCGGAACGACTTATGAATTTTAGTCTGGAAAGCCTGAGCACTTTCATATACTACCTGACTAGACTGTTCTGTGGCTCGAATATATTTTGCGATTTAACACGTATCATAGGTCTAAGACTTTTATATTTTGGGACATGACATCCTCTAAAACGTTTAATTTTGCAAGTTCTCTAAGGTTGGCTCAGCACGACATATCTATAAACATAGGTCGCGTTGATTCGCACAGAGAATTAGTCTTAAGGATGGTATTTTCTAGCATTATAAAATAGTTCACAAAACACGCGAAAATTGGTTTATTAACTACNAGCGATTACCGTCTCCGTCTATAATCTGAGACATGACATCCTCTAAAACGTTTAATTTTGCAAGTGCTCTAAGGTTGGCTCAGCACGACATATCTATAAACATAGGTCGCGTTGATTCGCTACAATAACTATTTGTCTGTTTTTACAGAGAATTAGTCTTAAGGATGGTATTTTCCAGCATTATAAAATAGTTCACAAAACACGCGAAAATTGGTTTATTAACTACATCACCAATGTGCATTTATAAAACGTTTGATAATTAAATCGAAAGCTAAAATATATTTTGGTACATTTTTTGCATTCTGGTAAAGCTTTTGGTACACAAAAAAAAAGGTAAGTGGCAACCGTGTCCGTAAATATACATATGCATATATGTAGATTTGAATACTGCGTAGTGAATAATTTTAAAGTCGTGAATTCAAAAGTTTTCGCACGGGAAAATATAAGGTTGGAAATGAAAATAAGCATGCAATTACTTTGAAAGCTATTCGGTAATTCTGAGTGTTTCTGGGCTGATCAATAAGCTTTTGCACCAAGAAAATGTTTTTAAAATTTTCACATTTCGAGACAATAAAACGTTCTCGTATGCTCCCACATTTTTCTTTACCAAAAAGTATATACATACATACACTAGCCCATGCCCGCTTGCTTCGTGACGCCTAATAAGAACTTTTGCGTTGGCAAAATAGCGCGTAAAAACAAAACAGTCTGTAAAGTCAAAATTTTTAGTTTAAGTTGAATCCAATACAGCGCAGTATCCTCCACACGCAAAGGCCAAGAATAGTAACGCTGTGGAACCACATGGAATATCAATCCCTCTCGAAGTCATGAGCTTTACCTATGGTCTTACTTCCAGGGATGTGAACCGGATGAACAATTTGGTCGGTTCGGTTCAGCGGTTCGAAGCGTTTTTGTACTTTGGATTGATTTGACAAAGCGGTTTTTTTAAGGTCTTTGAACCGGGGTTTCGGTTCGGTTCAAGGGTTCGGAAATCAAAAAAAAAAAAANGTAGTATCCTCCACACGCAAAGGCCAAGAATAGTAACGCTGTGGAACCACATGGAATACCAATCCCTCTCGAAGTCATGAGCTTTACCTATGATTTGACAAAGCGGTTTTTTTTAAGGTCTTTGAACCGGGGTTTCGGTTCGGATCAAGGGTTCGGAAATCAAAAAAAAAAAANTTGATATTGCCACATGGTATGTATTACCATATTTAACCAAAAGAAAAAAGCGGGTAAACTTAAACCTCCTTCTTTCGACNATATATATTGCCACATGGTATGTATTACCTTATTTAACCAAAAGAAAAAAGCGGGTAAACTTAAACCTCCTTCTTTCGACGACCACATAGCAACATTTACTTTTTCTTATCAATTACCTTAAACTGCAATTTTCAAACAGGTGGCAACTCTCTAACTTTTACTTTCATATTGTAAATTGGACCCCTAGCAATACATCGGTGAAAATTGCATGCAATTCCATGCATTAGTTTTCGAGTGATACGCGTACAAACATACAAAAATTCTAAAAATTGTCGAATTGGCTTCTGTTGCTCTAATAAAGGCCACCATATTAATTTTTCTCTAATACCTTTAATTTACAAACATCGGCCTGTTACAATTTTATTATATGTATAGATATATATGTATCTATGTAAAATTACTTTCCAAAGACCTGTAGAAGTCTGAAATCGGTTAAAAAATCGTTAGATGCGATAACACCAAATCCCTAAGGAGGGCGGGAAATAGTGAAAATATACATATGGTAATAATGAGGCGTTATCTACGTCTCCAATATGACTTTCAAATGTTTTGGCTCGTATAAGATTTTTTATTTTTTTTTAGGGACAAAATTTGTTTGTCTTTTTCGTCGAATGTCAACGGACCGTTGGGTCATTCATGTCATGCGAACCAATAAGAAACGCATGCATCATTACTACAGGTATGCGGTTTCTCTTNAAAATATGCTTATTGCGTTTCTAGACATAGAGTTATGGTAATAATGAGGCGTTATCTATGTCTCCAATATGACTTTCAAATGTTTTGGCTCGTATAAGATTTTTTATTTTTTTTTAGGGACAAAATTTGTTTGTCTTTTTCGTCGAATGTTAACGGACCGTTGGGTCATTCATGTCATGCGAACCAATAAGAAACGCATGCATCATTACTACAGGTATGCGGTTTCTCTTCGCAAACAAAACCATATTTTTCCGGTTTTTACAACGATTGAAGAGAAGAATCGTCGATATCGATGTTTTTCGAAGATTAGAAACGCGACATTGAAGAAAATGTGAATCGATCCCAGTTTGGTTTCTTGTAAATACACCGTGCGCCCTAATCAATTTCAGTGTTTGACGATGTCGTGTTGAATGCATTAATTTTAACCAAATTACCAGCTTTCTATTTGCGTGGAAGATTTTAAATTATAATATTTTTTGCCCAATAAAAGACGAATAATTAAGCCATTTTCATAAAAGTTTATCATCATGCTCTTATTTCACCATACAAATACATAGTTTGTCCATGGATCTCATTATTGCTTTCTTGTCTTGCTTTTATTTACAAGTGTACAACAAAAAGATATTTTTTCACCAGCCTTTCACGCCATGGTAGTTACTTCACTGTTCAATTTTGTTTTTAAATTTTGAGTAATTTGGATATAATTTAGTATAGATATATTTTCTTGAGAGATACATATCTCTTGTTATGATTCGAACTACAGATTGATGTGGTCCAATTGTCCTAAAATTGCTCCGGTTTGTAAAAAANCAATTTCAGTGTTTGACGATGCCGTGTTGAATGCATTAATTTTAACCAAATTACCAGCTTTCTATTTGCGTGGAAGATTTTAAATTTTAATATTTTTTGCCCAATAAAAGATGAATAATTAAGCCATTTTCATAAAAGTTTATCATCATGCTCTTATTTCACCATACAAACTATGTATTTCCATGGATCTCATTATTGCTTTCTTGTCTTGCTTTTATTTACAAGTGTACAACAAAAAGATATTTTTTCACCAGCCTTTCACGCCATGGTAGTTACTTCACTGTTCAATTTTGTTTTTAAATTTTGAGTAATTTGGATATAATTTAGTATAGATATATTTTCTTGAGAGATACATATCTCTTGTTATGATTCGAACTACAGATTGATGTGGTCCAATTGTCCTAAAATTGCTCCGGTTTGTAAAAAAATCAGTTTTTTATATTTTTTTTAAAGAATTTTTTCTATTTGAAAGATCAGAAAATAATATTTTTTTTAATTGATTAATCCGTTCAATAGTTAATGGCATTTTAAAATTATGTGGCACAAAACTTAAAATCCTGATAATATGGCCAATTTTCAACGCCAATTTACCTTTGACTCTTGGAAATCTATGTACAGTAAAACCCCAAAGTAGCTTTTTGAGGTACTTAGGCGGGTTGGGTACTTAAAAGAACCCGCTTAGTACCTCGATGCGGGTACTTAAGCAAACATAATTATTGATGTAGTTACATCTTTTTGTAAACTTAGATAAATATGTAAATCCTTGAATAAAACATAAAAATTTAATGAAGTATACGTATTTATTTAAGATTTTTCAATTAAAATACAGTTCATTCCCTAACAAATACCATGTAAACCTAAGCTTAAGATTTTATAGAACACTTAAAGAAAAAAATTCATGAAAATTTAAAATTTTTTTCTCAGATGTGTTTTTAACCGACTTCCAAACTTTCCGATGCAAAAAGAATTATCGAAATCGGTTAACGTGGTCCAAAGTTATGCGGTAACATACATAAGA
The DNA here is from genome assembly GCF_001687245.7 of Rhagoletis zephyria. NCBI lineage: Eukaryota > Metazoa > Arthropoda > Insecta > Diptera > Tephritidae > Rhagoletis > Rhagoletis zephyria. The sequence continues at coordinate 45,800 of NW_016159348.1, read as the reverse complement.
GATATGAGATATACATATATTTTTTTTTTTTTTATGAGAGTTGAAGTCGGTTTTTTTTTTTTTCTAAAAATTACTTGTCAAGTAGTGTATTAAGGCTGAGGAGCCAAGCGTAAATGTGGTATAACTTTTAAAAAGTAATGGCTTGAATATCTTAATTACTTATTCGCTAAATATTTTCTTCAAAACTGAAGAATTAGCAACGAATAATCACCGTGACCAGCAGGTACATACTATGANGATATGAGATACATATATATATATTTTTTTTTTATGAGAGTTGAAGTCGTTTTTTTTTTTGCTAAAAATTACTTGTCAAGTAGTGTATTAAGGCTGAGGAGCCAAGCGTAAATGTGGTATAACTTTTAAAAAGTAATGGCTTGAATATCTTAATTACTTATTCGCTAAATATTTTCTTCAAAACTGAAGAATTAGCAACGAATAATCACCGTGACCAGCAGGTACATACTATGACTATTTATTATATTCAGCTATATAAAAAGCTTAGCTTTTGGATAATTACAAAGCAAGAAAATAAATATTTGAGAATCTACATCAGAGGTTCCCAAACTTTTTTTATCGTAGACCACTATCAAAAATTTACTGGTCTCGGTGGACCCCCTGCTGATACATTTCTAAATATGCCCAAAGCCCGTAAAAAAATTAAATATTAAAATTAGATCTAACAATGTAAATTTGCATCGTGGGTGAATTCAAAAACTAAACTCAGAGTGGCCAAAATAA
>NW_016159348.1:35054-45034 GCF_001687245.7 Rhagoletis zephyria | reverse complement strand
CATGAGAGTAGAGCTCTTGTTAGTCGACTAGTCGACTAATCGGTTAGTCGAATAGCAAAAGTTGTTTAAAAAAATAATCGACTTCACTTAATCGAATAACCGTTTCCCTTCGACTTTTTCAACTAACCGCTCACAAACAACTAGTCGATTATCCATTCATTTTCGATTTTTCGACTAGTCGTTTTCTTTCAGTAAACATTGTTTTTTTTTATATTTTTTGAATACTTATGCTTATTGACAAAACCCAACCACGCTAATAGCAATAATTTTATGGTGAAAAACTGTCACTATTCGAATAATTTCGGTTAGTCGATTTTCAGACTACTCGATAGTGAGCGGTTAGTCGAAAGTGAACGGTTAGTCGAATTCGAGCGGTTAATCGAATAATTGCTATTCGACTATCAACCGACAAAAAAGTTGCTAATCGACTAGTCGACTAACCGAATAGCCGGATAGTCGATTTTTAACAAGAGCTCTACATGAGACAGGCGAACATTTGATGACTTTATAGTGGAGATAATGTAAATAACGCTAGCGATCGCAGAGCTCGAAAAAAATATAACTCTTCCGAGCGAGAGAGTATTTTGATGTATTTACGAGTTCTATTTTATAAAATCTACAAGTGTATAATCACATTATTTTTATAAATAGAACACAAGAAAATATTTTACTTCTGGTCTCGGTGGACCCCCTGCTGATACATTTCTAAATATGCCCAAAGCCCGTAAAAAAATTAAATGTTAAAATTAGATCTAACAATGTAAATTTGCATCGTGGTTGAATTCAAAAACTAAACTCAGAGTGGCCAAAATAAAAGTAAAATATTTTCTTGTGTTCTATTTATAAAAATAATGTGATTATACACTTGTAGATTTTATAAAATAGAACTCGTAAATACATCAAAATACTCTCTCGCTCGGAAGAGTTATATTTTTTACGAGCTCTGCGATCGCTAGCGTTATTTACATTATCTCCACTATAAAGTCATCAAATGTTCGCCTGTCTCATGTAGAGCTCTTGTTAAAAATCGACTATCCGGCTATTCGGTTAGTNCTACCATAAAGTCATCAAATGTTCGCCTCTCTCATGTAGAGCTCTTGTTAAAAATCGACTATCCGGCTATTCGGTTAGTCGACTAGTCGATTAGCAACTTTTTTGTCGGTTGATAGTCGAATAGCAATTATTCGATTAACCGCTCGAATTCGACTAACCGTTCACTTTCGACTAACCGCTCACTATCGAGTAGTCTGAAAATCGACTAACCGAAATTATTCGAATAGTGACAGTTTTTNGAGTAGTCTGAAAATCGACTAACCGAAATTATTCGAATAGTAACCGTTTTTCACCATAAAATTATTGGTATTAGCGTGGTTGGGTTTTGTCAATAAGCATAAGTATTCAAAAAATATAACAAAAACAATGTTTACTGAAAGAAAACGACTAGTCGAAAAATCGAAAATGAATGGATAATAGACTAGTTGTTTGTGAGCGGTTAGTTGAAAAAGTCGAAGGGAAACGGTTANATTTTACTGAAAGAAAACGACTAGTCGAAAAATCGAAAATGAATGGATAATCGACTAGTTGTTTGTGAGCGGTTAGTTGAAAAAGTCGAAGGGAAACGGTTATTCGATTAAGTGAAGTCGATTATTTTTTGAAACAACTTTTGCTATTCGACTAACCGATTAGTCGACTAGTCGACTAACAAGAGCTCTACTCTCATGACTTTGCACGTGGATATTTGTCACATTTTTAAAACACAAAACTGAAAACGTCAAAACGGCCAAGCCTTTTACGCCAAAATTTTAATTCAGAAACTGGCAATAGAGGTAATAACGAGTTTAAAAAAGTCGNCAGGCGAAAAATATTTGTCACATTTTTAAAACACAAAACTGAAAACGTCAAAACGGCCAAGCCTTTTACGCCAAAATTTTAATTCAGAAACTGGCAATAGAGGTAATAACGAGTTTAAAAAAGTCGATGGCAAATAAACAAGCACGCAAGAAGCACAAAAAGTGCTTTACGCCTATCACAGTCAGGTGTTTGTTCCGCGTAGTGACCAGTAGGCAGTCCAGCAAGTTGTCTGCAGTGTCGCCTTGAAGGCAGCATGAGTTTTGCCCATCTGCATACCCTCGATACCTCTCAGTCATTTCTGAACGAAATATTCACCCAGTTTCTGATGGTGGCTTCGATTGCCGAAGGTGGGAGTGCTAACACTGGTTGCGGACCGAGGAATGCCTGGTCTGAGCCAACTCTGGCCAAATGATCAGATGTCTCATAACCAGGTACTCCAGAGTGACCTGGCATCCAGAGTAAAACCACCTCGTTATGTTCACCATCATATTTTAGTCGAGACTGCCGAGCTATTTCGGTAGCACTTAAACAGAGGGCTGGTCAATGCCTCAAGTGCTGCTTGGTTGTCACTGCAGTAACGTAAACTCCTTCCCCTCCACCTATGTTCCACACTTAGTCCATGGCTTTGAGTATTGCAATTACCTTAGTCTGGAAGACCGAAGCATATTCCCCTACAGAAAAGCTAAGGTTATCTCCATTAAACTCGAAAAAGACCCCAGATCATGACCCAGAGTCAGTTTTGAAGCCACCAGTGAAGAATCGACAATGTGTGAGTCCGGTCTCAGCGATGGAATCAAACCAGCATTCAGTCTCAGGGGACTCAACATTATAGAATCTCTTCAACAAAGGTAATGGTGGCGTACTATCCTGTAGCATTGAAAAGACACAAGTGCTTAAATCTCTGCCGCCAGCAATTCGTCGCGCCAACCAGCATCCGGTTCTTTTTAGTCTACAGGAAAAACACTAACTGACGGTAAGTGCAGCAGTGCCTCAAGAGCACTATACACCACTAAAAAAATTAAAGTTAAATAAAGAGGCTATCAAATTGGTTCTTTACATCGAAACCAGATAAAACTTCGTGAACCCCCACAATTGTTTCACATTACCATGGATCCCCGTCGAGTCTTCCATGGACCCTGGGGATCCACCTGGACCACTTTGGGAATCACTGATCTACATGCATACATACATATGTATGTACATAGATATGGATAGAACGATTAAGCTCGCTCGTATGAACAACTAGATACACTATGAATACAAGCATATGTGCATATGTAGTCAGAGTGTCCAGATTTGACGATTTCGCGCCTATNTTGGTTTCACATTACCATGGACCCCCGTCGAGTCTTCCATGGAGCCTGGGGATCCACCTGGACCACTTTGGGAATCACTGATCTACATGCATACATGCATATGTATGTACATAGATATGGATAGAACGATTAAGCTCGCTCGTATGAACAACTAGATACACTATGAATACAAGGATATGTGCATATGTAGTCAGAGTGTCCAGATTTGACGATTTCGCGCCTATTTGGTGATTTGTTTTGGATATTTGGGCGTAAAAATTTAGGAAATCGCCATTGGCGATTTTTGGCGTTTTTTTCTTTCAAATCAATTTTTTCCAGTTATAAAAATATACAAAACTTAGTTTTCCACGATAATTTTACAGAAGAGGAAAATGAACTGCGTGATAAACTTGACTTAAGAAGCATATTAAAAGACTGTGAAAAATGTTTAATCTCCCTAATCGAAGAACTTTTGAAACGATTACCTAGTCAATTAAATACTTTTAAAAAAGCTTTGATTTTGTCAACAGAAAAGTGTATGAATCACAAGTGGGCGAGTTTCAGGGACCTGCCAATACACTACTTGACCTTGAAGGAAAAAAAGCAGCGCAAACTGAATATTTAAATGTTTTAATTTTCCTATGGAATAACTTTTCTCAGAACCATTCCACTCGACTCTGAAGAATTTTGGATAATTGCTTACGGAGTGAAAACCGCAACAGGCAATAAAATGTTTGGAAATACAAGTAAATTCATATTATTATCCTTGATGCAATCACATGCTTTGTTGAGCGCGTTTTTTCCGTAATGAACTCAACAAAAACTAAGATTCCAAATAGGATGAGATTGGAAAACCTTAATTCAACAGTCCGAATAAAATGTTATATGAAGGCTAATAGTGTGTGTTGCAAAACGTTTCCAATATCAAACAGTATGTTATCAAAGTTGAATAGCTTAATATATGTATGACAACAACAGAAATGTAAATCATTCAGACACTATAGGTGATTTTGAAGAAATTGTGGAAATAGCTGATCTCGCCTTATTATAGGTTTTTATTTAATTTTTAGCGCCGAGCTCTTAAAAGCAGATTGTGCGATTAATCAATTAATATGAGTTATAATCTTACTAATATTATAAATGTGAAAGTTTGTATATTTGGATGTTTGGGAAATCATCACGCGGAAACTACTGAACGAATTTGCATGAAATTTGGTACGCGGATAGCTTATGGGCCAGATTGGTTAATAGGCTATTCTTTTAAGAGTTGCCACCTGTTAAAAAAGTTTAATTTATTTAATATGCGGCAACGACTGAATGGATTTGCATGAAAATTTGCATGATGATTTGCACACAGATAGCTTATTACCTAGATTGGAAAATAGGCTACTTTTCTTCAGAGTTGCCACCTGTTAAAAAGGTTTAATTAAATTAATACGCGGAAACGACTGAATGGATTTGCATGAAATTTTGCAAGCAGATAGCTTATGACCTACAGTGGAAAATAGGCTAATTTTTGGAAGAGTTTCCACTTCTTAAAAAAGTTTAATTAAATTAATACGCGGAAAAGACTTAACGGATTTGCATGAAATTTTGCGCACAGATAGCTTATGACCTAGGTTAGAAAATAGGCTACTTTTTTAAGAGTTGCCACCTGCTAAAAAAGTTTAATTAAATTAATACGCGGAAAAGTCTGAACGGATTTGCATAAAATTTTGCAAGCAGATAGCTTATGACCTATGTTGTAAAATAGGCTACTATTTTAAGAGTTATCACGTATTAGGAAAGGTTAATTAAATAAATACGCGTAAATGACTGAACTGATTTGCATGAAAGTTTGCACACAGATAGCTTATGACCTTGACTGGAAAATAGGCTTCTTTTTTAAGAATTACCACCTGTTTGAAAAGGAAATTTTGTTGAAAGATGGTTTATGACCTGGACTGAAAAATAGGCTACTTTCTTAACCGGTTTTCCGATCAGAATGAAATTTAGTACACTTACTACGGATTTCGGAAGGATGGTCTTAGACTGAAAGTAAGTCCGATAACTCAAGGCCCCTCCCATACAATTGGAATTTTCATATTACATACATATCTCTGGAAGTATTTGTGGGACAGAACTGAAACTTGGTATAGTGATATGTATGTGAAATCAATGATGGCATTAATCGATTGATGTTTTAATCAGTTAGTTAATTCGATTAAATTCAATCTGATTACAGTTAATCATGATTAATTTTAATCTGACCAAACAGTTAATCGTAACCGCGTTAAAAAAAATTTATTTTTAATCATTAACTCTTAATTTGATCAAGTAGGTTTGGTGATTAATTAACTTATGCTGGAATTTCCCTGTGCACACAAAGCAAGTTAATCCGGTATGGCTAAGTTGGGCTTCCTCATCAATCTAAGCAATTTGGTGTGCATTTTCATTAAGATATATACCAACAAACGTTTTACAAACTAGGTTTGTAAAAGTTCCCAGTTTATGTATTACTAATAACAATAATTAAAATTTGTTTATATTATGTGCTTTTTATAAGCGTAAAACACAAAATAATTGCTATAACTGGTGTTTGGTTTCAAACTCGGACAAACTAGACAAATTAATCAGAATCGCAGCCAGCGATTAACGATTAAAAAAATGTTATCGTTAATCGTACAGTTGATTACGACTAATTAATTTTAATCGTCAAACGCGATTAACATTTTAATCGTTAATTTTTAATCGTTAATCAGATTAACAATTTGCCAACACTGTGTGAAATCATGTTCATATTCACGGAGAAAAATGGAGGTTTTTGGAAAAGAGGCGTAGCACCTCCCATACTGACTGAAAGTTTCATATTTCATATCTCTTCAAATGTTTGGGGTAAAGCACTCAAGCTTGGTATGGAAATACATTTGTATGTATGTATGTGAAACTAATACCATACTAATGGAGAAAAATGAGAGTTATTGGAAAAGGTGGTGTGGCAACTCCTATCCAAATAAATTTTTCTGTGCTGCATATCTCTGGAGGTGATTATTGCAGAGGACTGGAACTTGGCACCGAGATGTGTATACAAAATTAATTCCATACTCATGGAGAAAAATTTGGTTTATTCGAAAAGACATGCTACCTCCCGTACAAATTAACTTTTTTATACTGCATATCTCTAGAGGTGTTCATGCTAGAGTACTGGGACTTGGTACTGGGGTATGTAAAATCAATTCTAAATTCATGGCAGAAGATTAGGGTTATAATAAAAAGGGGCGTGGCACTTCCTGTACAAATTGACTTTTTCTTGCCACATATCCCTGAAAATATTTGTGGAAGAATACTGGAGTTTGGTATGGAGTTGTGTATACAAAATGTATCAAATGCTCATGGAAAAAAATTTGAGTTATTAAAAAAGGAGGCATGTCGCCTCCCATACATACTAAAAATTTCTTAATACATACATATCTCTGGAAGGATAGAAAATCTCTGGAAGTATTTTAAATTTGTTATGGAGATTTATTTTATAAGTGCCGTACTGACAGAAAAAACTTCATTTAATGGAAAGGGGAGAGCCGGGTTCGGCCTTATAATCTAAAGCTCTCATGATGCATACATACCTCTTGAGGCATTTGCTACAATAATGAGAAGTGGTATTTTATTTAATTTGAGTTGGAAATATTAGAACCCGCCGTGGCACCTTCAAGAAGGTTACACGTTCACGCGTCGTATACCTGGAACCATTTTAAGGTAAACTTAGAGGGATTGATATCTTTCGTATGCCTAGCGCGCAGATGAGATTTTATAATTTCATAGTTTTAAACGGCCTAACTACCTTAACTCTCTTATAAAAAAGGCTATAACGAAATGGGCACAGAAATAAAATATAACATCATAAATTATTTTTCATATTTGTTTAAAAACGTGGGGTGAAACCCGCGGGTATAAGCTAGTTATTTCATAAGTAATAAACCGAAAGACAGTAATTAATTTTATATGCATTTAATAACACTTTAGTGTGTACATATCTGATAAAGTAATATAAGGTATGTCGACAAAAGCTCGATGTAGAAAAAATTACATAAAAAAATTTATTTTCTGGTTGAAAGAATTTCATAATACTGGTGGCAGAAATAAACGAAGTGTCTTAATGCAACCAGTTTTGTCTATATTCCTTTTGTTTATCCAAAATTAAAATTTTTTTATAAAAGTCTACCTCATATTACACATAATCAACTGCATATAAATGGTAATTTCTCTGACGTTATGATTATTTTAAAAGGACTTTATCGAGCCCCAACCACCAAAATAACGTAAGCGACATTTTTTTCAAAATTTTCTTTTCGATGCAGAAATATTCCTAGAGCATCTAGATGCATTTCTGCATCAAAACGAAAATGTCCCTCACGTTATTTTGGCGGTTAGGGCTCGTTATAATTTCAAAGATATGGTTAATTCCAAAATTTATTAAAAAAAATATGGGTACCAAATGAAATAATTTTTTTGGGTTCACAAGGATGAATAGGAATTGAAAATGCGCCTTTAAGCTATATTATTTTTTTAAGCTAATAAAGTTAGTCCTTAACACATAATTTTTTCAAAAATAAGAATTGTAAGATTTCAATGATATTCGAGGATAAAATTATAAAAGGGTATTTTCAATACCTACCCGTCCCTTACGCACAAAAAATGTAATGTGTTTTAACTCTACAGAATCTTCTCCCTCATTTGATACCCATACTGGTTTTTTAAGTATATTGCACTGAAATTTTGAAATCATTTTTTGAATTACTTATATCTTTCAAATTTCAAAGTTCTTTTAAATCAGAGAGAAAATTAAGAACGCAATTTTACTATATTTGGCCCTTCGTTTGGCGAATATTTTGATTTTTTTGTGTGCAAAATTGCCTGCAAATTGCCGGACATGTCCCGGTTTTAGACTATTTGTCCCGGTGTCCCGGTCCAACCTTAAAATGTCCCGGGTTTCGTTTAAGTGTCCCGGTTTTCGATTTGATTGCACAAATTTTGCATAAAAATGACTACACTGAGAGAAAAAAGCGTTGTAATATTAAGCAAAATTTTATGAATTTACTGGGGGAAATAACGCATAGTAAACATGAATATTTTTTATTTGATTACCTTTTTGAAATGTTCGTACTTAAAAACAATACTTTCATACCACGCACTCGTGGGGTTGAATCAAACTGAACATTTGAATGCACATTTACATGTCTGGCTGAAGGTGAGTGCACGAAGATGCTTGCCACAATTTGCTAATTTCCAGAGCGTCAGGGCTCAAATCCCATTACAGACAGCATGGAATTTAAATATATTATTTTTTAACTTAATTACGAAAAAGCATCCGTTAAGTGCAAAGCACTTCATTTTAATATTGGCGTATTTCAATTGAATATTTCTATACTAAATATTAAAATTTGTATACTTAAATTTATTACGAGTTGGGTTGACACGTTTTGCATATGCAATAGTTGATGATTAATATAATTTATACCTAAATATGGTAAAATTACATGCACAGAGTTTTACAATTATATTAAGCAAAGAATAAGCCAGAAGTTTTGAAACAAGCTCACAACAACGAAACAAATGACTGATATTTTAATGTTACCTTGTATTTAATTTTTTTTCTTTCGTGAAACCTTGATTACTTATAAGTACCGTGCCGTACAAAATTATTGCCTCGGAGACTCTTTCATCTGATCACAATTTCTAATCAGATCTTTTAGAAAAATTTTGAAAATGTTGCTTTTGAGCCAATTAGTAAAGTGCAAGTTACCAGAAAATTTCGTTGATTTTTGCAATTATTTATTTTTTGCTGACAGTGTCTTCCACATACAAAAAAATGTCGAACATAGTTTGTATGGAAGAAACTCTCAGGAAAAACAATACCAAAAATCAACTAAATTTTTATGGGCTGCAAAACTTCATTTTCAAAATTTGTGTAAAAAAGTCTGAATAGAAAGTTGCGAATTTGTATGCAAAATTATTGCATTTTCACGAGTTTTGCACAAAGTTTAGAAATTTTATTTTTATGTTTTCTGATGTATTTAGTATAAACTGTATTTTTATAAGGAACAAAAAAGGTACATGCATTGTGGAAAATTTTCTGTACTTTAGTTGTGATAAATTGTTTTGTTTTGCTGGTGTACGTTGTAATGATCTCATGATCTCATATTTTTATGTTTTGTTTGTCAAAATAAAATTTTACTACATCCTTTCGTACGTAATTTTTGTCGAAACGAAATGGAAGGGAGCGAGAGGCCTCCCCCCTTCCCCCCCTTAAGTGTCCCGGTTTGGCAGCCCTATTTATAGGTATATTGAGCTACACATTTATAAAAAAATTTTAAATATTAAATAAACAAAAGAAATATAACCAAAACATCAACATAAAGCGTATCTATTATTGCCACCAGTCCAAATTACAAATTCCGAAAATCCTGGGATTCTAGGCAAATAATCCCAAAATTTTCGAGACTTAAAAAAGACCGGGATGCCGGGATCCCGGGATTAACATGAACACTTTCAGAGATATGTAGCATGAAAAATTCGTAGCCCCCTTTTCCAATAGCTCCAATTTTTCTCCAAGAGTATGCGATTGATTTCGTATATCACCCTACGAAGTTCCAGAACTCTAGCATGAACACTTCCAGAGATATGGAGGTTTGCGAACTTTAAAAAAACGCTTTCAAAATATATATTGGTATAGATATATTATATATTATTATTATATTTTGGCTGTATCCGTTGTTTCAGATTGTCGCAAAAAAACTTGATAAGTGACGAATTCTCCCCTTGATATGGTGGCTGCTCAAAGCTATTTATATTCGAAAT
>NW_016159348.1:29992-30671 GCF_001687245.7 Rhagoletis zephyria | reverse complement strand
TTGAATCCATATTTATGGTCACCGTAATTATAGTATGCATTGGATTTTGATCGCTTTGGATGAAAGGATCGCGTGCACTTTATGAAACATACGTTGTATGCCAAGTCCTATATTTGCACATTAAACGTTTTTGTTCTAAAATTGTATATTTTAGATTTTGAATGCTTATTATTTATTTTTTGAAACATACAAAATCAAAAAATTACTCTACCCATTATTGTCGCTTATTTGTATTTTCGGATTGTCAGCTATTGGTGCTAAAAATGTCATAATATTATATTGTTTTTATAATTTTCCGGAATCATGAGAAAGATATATTTTTGTACATTAATACAATGTACAGTTGATGTACCGCAATAACCAATGTCAATGACACTTCTTGAAACCTAAAATAAACGTTCAAAAATTTTATTCAACTTGTTCCTAATTTTTTCCAAAATAAAATAAAAACAAATAAAAGTATTTACATATATAACAAATGACTAAGTGACCATCAAGTCAAGGTGCAGGAATGGTATTTCCAGAGATAGTAGTCGAGAGATTTTTTGACACTTTGACCTCTTTTTTTCAAAATCTGGAGCTGATGGATTCGCTTCTTCTTCTTCTTTTTTGGCGCTGTAACCGCCTAAGCGATTTTGGCCGAGTTCAGCAAAGCACGCCAGTCGTTTCTCCTCTGTGC
>NW_016159348.1:29224-29735 GCF_001687245.7 Rhagoletis zephyria | reverse complement strand
ACACTTAAATTCCAGTCGTCGGGCATGCGTTCATCTGACCATATTCTGCACAAGAGTTGATGCATTCACCTTATCAACTCCTCGCCGCCGATGGATTCGCTTACGGATACGTAATCAGCACAAAAAAGCCTTCCAAAAACAACTTTAGCATTTGTCGTACCAATATTTATTTTTTTTTTTGGCTGTGTTATCTATTAATCGGCCGCTGTGGTGTAGTGGTAAGCAGTACGCGCTTCCACTCCGCAACGCCTGGGTTCAAACCCTTGTCAAAGCAACGTCGCAAAAAATATAGAAAAAAGGTTTTTTCTTAACAGCGGTCGTCCCTCGGCAGGCAATGGCAAACCTCCGAGTGTATTTCTGCTATGAAAAACAGCTTCTCATAAAAATACAATCGCCGTTCGGAGTCGGCGTAAAACTGTAGGTCCCTCCGCTTTGTGTGACAACATCAAGGCGCACACCACAAATCGGAGGAGAAGCTCGGCCAAACACTAACATATGTGTAAGCGCCAAT
>NW_016159348.1:13854-27468 GCF_001687245.7 Rhagoletis zephyria | reverse complement strand
ACACTTAAATTCCAGTCGTCGGGCATGCGTTCATCTGACCATATTCTGCACAAGAGTTGATGCATTCACCTTATCAACTCCTCGCCGCCGATGGATTCGCTTACGGATACGTAATCAGTACAAAAAAGCCTTCCAAAAACAACTTTAGCATTTGTCGTACCAATATTTATTTTTTTTTTGGGCTGTGTTATCTATTAATCGGCCGCTGTGGTGTAGTGGTAAGCAGTACGCGCTTCCACTCCGCAACGCCTGGGTTCAAACCCTTGTCAAAGCAACGTCGCAAAAAATATAGAAAAAAGGTTTTTTCTTAACAGCGGTCGTCCCTCGGCAGGCAATGGCAAACCTCCGAGTGTATTTCTGCTATGAAAAACAGCTTCTCATAAAAATACAATCGCCGTTCGGAGTCGGCGTAAAACTGTAGGTCCCTCCGCTTTGTGTGACAACATCAAGGCGCACACCACAAATCGGAGGAGAAGCTCGGCCAAACACTAACATATGTGTAAGCGCCAATCTATTATTATTATTATCTATTAAAAATTAGCAACAATTCAGATTTTTTTCTACAGAAATTTCCTTATATATAAACTTCGCTCCCCTATTTAGTTATAATTTTGCAAAATCTTTCAATGAATATCGTCATGCATGTGCAGGCATGGGCAGAGAACGAGCACACAATGGGCTAGCTTTTCTCAATATTCATCACAATCTGGATGTTAATGCTGACTCGGTATTAAAAGAATTTGTATCTATACCTCGGTTGATTGTATGTGACTTTTCTTTGAGTTATGCTGGATTATATGCACAATTAAATACAATATGCTGAATACTGTAAATAAAACAATGATATTCTTGGTTGTTGCGAATAACTTTACATAAAGGCTCTGTTATGCATACTTGGCATTGCTTGAGAGTGTCGCATAAAGAATCTGTTAAATGAGCTTCGTTTAGTTAAAGTTTTTTTACTTGTATCAAAATTTAATTCAAATTCTTGAAACGAAAATCTTTTCTATTTTATAAAATATCTGGATATTTGTTATTGTTCTCTACAATTCTTTATCGGTTTACAACACTATACATCTCACAGATCCCGATTATTTTCGCCCCGAGCTTCGTATTAACTTTTTCTTATCTGCATCTTTCCTAGGCGTCCGCAAATACTGTGCAACGGCTCGCCAAGGTTGGACGTACGCGTGTTTGTTTATTTATTTAATTTAATTTAATTTCTGATTTTAATATTTATATGTATACATGAAACGTTCAAAATTGCAAACATTTTATGTAATTTTGCTATACGCGATAAATTTGGTATGTATGTTAAAGTAAACAGCCAGCGTTTAATTTTATTAACACTGTACTTTAATTTTCTCATTTTAGGAGAGGAAATTAGTTATTTAAACAAGAACTTGTTTGAGCAAATTCTAAGCATTTTATGCGTAAACTATGTGATTGTGAGCAGACGGAACTGCAGAAACTTGTAGGACTGCTGACTGGTCACTTCACGTGGCACAAACACCTGACTGTGATAGGCGCACAGGATAACTCCATTTGCCTCCCTGCCTAGAAGATGCAGATTTAAAACAGATTAAAAGGGACATGAAAACAGTGCAATGGACGGAATATGTATATCTGAATGTTGTTTTCTGTACGCGTTGTTTTGTGCCTGGTTTCGACAAACAAAAAAATTCTTGTGAATACTAATGGCGTTATTCAAAAAAATTAAAATAGATTTAAAGGGCTCTATAAAGTGACATTTTCATACACATTTTCGATTTATAACGAAGTTAAATTCGTCTTTATTTTAAATGAATTTGGGTTTAAGTGTTTAGAATTCAACAAACAAATGTGAAATTTGTTTTACGCCACACATATGGTAAGTAAAAGTAAACAAGAAGTGTCTAAATTTGCATACGCTATGAGGAAACTGATCAGTTCTGAATAAAATAAAAATTTTTTATTTGTAAAAAATGAGGGTAAGTCATTCACTTCAACACGCATTTAAGTACAACGCCTTTGTGAGTTAATAGAAGTCAACCCTTTCATATCCGATGTTGCCTATAAGCAACATTAGGGTTTATAGATCTTGTTGTTTGAAATATTTTTTCTTAAGGTTTCTTTTAAATGACACTTTAGAATGTTATGAAGCAAAAGCTTAATTTCAAGCCATAATTATGGCTGCTTTTTAACTCCAGAAAATGCTAAAATTGAGGTATTCCAAGATCCGGGTACTTGCTGGGAAGCATTCTCGCATAATATTAACAAAACTGCATAAATTGTTATAATTGTCATGCGATTTGTACAAAAAAGCAGCATTCCAACACGTTCTCATATTCTCGAACCTTTTTTTGACGTAGAATACGTCTTACGTTTCGATATGGAGGGGCTATGCTCAAATGTTGTAGTTGTAATTTTTAGAGCTTCACGAAAACGTTTATTGCCCGAGAACTGGTGAAGCGATTTCAAAAAGAAGTGTGCCGATTCAAAGACAAAATTCCAAACCTATCGACAAATACATCTATGTAAGTAACCGATTCGTTGTCTGTCGTAGAAACAACTGGTAAATATTGGCTTATTTTGGGGTCAATTTTGAGCCTTTAAAGTGCTTTAGTTTAAAGTTTTCTTTAGTCAAAAATTCAGGTGTTTTCCTTTCGTTTGGCATATGGGAAGTATTGGTTGATATCTTCTAAGTATGTTTATTTTATTCTATATGAGATAATTATGCTTTTCCATACAAAATCACTTAGGGCCAAATTCACGGTGCGTAGTTAACTCAGAATCGGCAGTTAACTACACATTTTTGTACTGAAAAACTTTAGTTAACTGTCGATTCCGAGTTAACTACGCACTGTGAATTTGGCCCTTAGTCATCAATTTGCAAACACGTGCATGTGTAAAAACAGTTAGGTGCTGGCAGAGACAAAAGGATACCAAAAACAGATTGCGCAGGTGATGGGAGATATGCATAAGCTGATCGCGCATATTTTGTACCCATGTACCTACATATCGCCGTTTCAAGTGCCAAATCGCGTACAACAAAATGCAAAACCGTGTATGTGAAGTTTTAGAAATTATTTTCTAGAGTGTAAAAACACTCATATTTCAAAATGGTTCTCTTTTTTATAAAGCAATCATTTCTGGCTAGTACATTTCAGAGTGATAGGATTGCCAGGTAAATAAATTTTGGCAGCTGTCGTTGCCTTGCAGAATGAATATACGCGGTTTTGTACTTTAAACGACAATATGTTTCTACTAGGGATGTTAATTTTTTCGATTTTTACGATCCCGGGATTTTTGGGATGTCGTTGGTTCAATCCCGGGATCAGTCCCGGGACTTAGATACTTATTATTTTTCAACGACTTAACATGAAAAAAATGCATTAATATGGTTTGAGAAGCCTCTTACCATATAATAAATAATAAGTAACTGGGTTTGGAACGTACTTTTTTATTCAAACTAAAAATTATTTCATAATAACAAAACGAAAGACAGTAATTAAATTTATATGCATTTAGTAATACTTTAGCGTGTACATATCTGATAAAGTAATATAAGGTATGTCGAAAAAAGCTCGATGCAAAAAAAAAATAAGTCAATAAATTTATTTTCTGGTTGAAAGAAGTTCATATACTAGTGGCAGAAATAAAAGAAGTGCCTTAATTCGACCAGTTTTGTATATATTCTTTGTTTTTTTAATTTAAATGTTTTTATAAAAGTCTACCTCATATTACACACAATTAATTGCATATAAATGGGCATTTCTGCTGACGTAATTTCTTTAGAAAGACTTTATAATTTCAAAGATGTGGTAATTCCAAAATTTATTTAAAAAAGATCGGTGCAATGTAAAAAAAAAATGTGGGTACCAAATGAAATAATTTTTTTGCGGTTTATATGGACGAATAGGAATTGAAAATGCCCCTTTAATATATTTAATTTTTTTAAACTAATAAAGTTAAAATATCATTTTTTCAAAAATAGGAATTGCAAAATTTCAAGGATATTCAAGGATAAAATTATAAAAGGGTATTTTCAATACCTACCTGTAATGTGTTTTAACTCTACAGTATCTTCTCTTTCATTTGATACCCATTCCGGTCTTTTATAAGTATATATATCGCACTTACATTTTTAAATAATTTTTGAATTACTCATATCTTTTGAATTTCAAAGTTCTTTTAAAAAATCCTGACGTCAGAGAGAAATATTAAGAACGCAATTTTAAAATATTTGGCCCTTAGTTTGGCGAATATATTGTTTTTTTTTGTGTGCAAAGTTGACTGCCGTAAGAGTATTATATGTATATTGAGCTACACATTAAAAAAAATTTAAATATTAAATAAACAAAAGAAATACAGCCAAAACTGTTCAAGATAAAGCGTTTCTATTATTGCCACCAGAGTTAAATACAAATCCCGAAAATCCGGGGATTCTAGACAAATAATATCGGGTCGCCCATATATTTATCCCGATTTTCGGGAATTAAAATAGACTGGGATCCCGGGATTAACGTTCCTAGAATCTACATACATACTATAGATATGTACATTGTACATCCGTATATATACATACTAGAGATGTCAATCCCGGGATTAGTCGATTTAAATCCCGGGATTGCTGGAAAAATTTTTTGTTAGCCAATTAAATTTTTATCACAAATATCCCCTCTCAAGGGCAAAACAAGAATTTTTTGCAACCCTTAATGCTATAATTTCTTTAAGATCGCATTTCCATCAAAAGAGGAATAATTTTGCTTAGCTCAAAATGGAATAGGTGATGCACTTATATATTTATTTTTTACTTAAATGTGTTAACTTTTTTATTATTACTTAAATATACTGATAATATCTGAAATTGATCTCAAACAGTGACTTAAAAAATTTTATATAGTTACATAGGCAGTTACTGCTGTACCTAATACAGTCACTTACAACAATTTTTGATCGATTTTTGCTATATTCAAAATATTTTTCATAATATTTTTTTGTTAATTAAAAAAAATATATAGCTCATTTTACAACAAAAATCATGTAAATCAAAATTTCACACTTTAGAGAAAGTTGGTTTAAGTTCACCAAATTATCATAAAAATATCAAACTTTTTAATCATAATTTTTATAAATAATTCTATTATGCAGTTTTATAGCCCATTCAATTTAATACAATAAAGTGCAATTTTAAAGTTGCTAAAAACTCACTTGATTTTTGAATTTTTTTTTACTGACGATGTTGGGCATTTTCTTCCTTATAACGAATTTTTTTGTGGAAAAAAAATATAAAATGTCAACGGGATGTTTTAGCAACTTCAAAATTGCACATACATATATATTTTTTTAAATTAACAAAAAAAATACCATGAAAAATATTCTGGATATTGCAAAAAAAAATCTATGCAAAATATTTCTGTGTACAAAAACTATGTTATAAATTAATGAGGATATGTACATACATACATACATATATGTTTGTCAAATTCAATGTTTGTTTGTTAAAATACTGATTTATCGCCTTAATAAATATGTAAATGAATTACAATAAATTGTACTTTTTTTTGTTATATCAATCTGATTTAAAATACTATAATAGGATGATCACAGATGTGTTGCACTTTTTCCTTTTTCAGATCGAATCCCGGGATCCCGGGATTGTATTTTCAGATCCCGAAAATCCCGGGATCGACAAAACCCCGAAAATTGACATCCCTAATACATACATATTTACATATCGTCACTACACACGAATAAAGGCGCGCTAGTGTTTTGACGGCGAAAAAAGGCGCGTAAAAAAATTTTGCGAAAAAAGATGCTTATGAAAAACTTCGGCGAAGTATTTTAAGAGTTTTTGACGCTGAAGTTTTTTTATGCGTCTTTTTTCGCCGTCAACTTTTGAGCTCGCGCCTTTATTCGTGTCTAGTGACGATATGTATGCATAATAAGCGGAAGCTTTTTGTCATATCATCAGATCTGTAATGTTAGTTCGATTTTACAAAAAGAGGTATCAAATTAAAGGGCTTGGGCTTCTTATTTTTTCAAAAAGAGTCGCCACCTGATAAAAACAATTTAATTCAAATTAATTTTAAGTTAAATCAATTATCACACTATGAGTATCGATCGAAATGGTTTTGAAAATGCTTTATTTCTTAATTACACATATGTGGGAGGGTTGCCACCTGTTTCAAAAGCAAGTTCGACTTAAAATATATCCTTATATGGATGTCAGACGCAAGAGGTTGTGGTTTAAAAATACTTTGAATAGGGTTGCCACCTGTTTCAAAATTAGAATTTAAATAAAGTATGCATGAGTTAAATGAAATATTAAAATATTATGTGAATCGAAGGTAGTAAGATATCCTTAGTTTAAATATTTAGATTATTAAAGAGGGTTGCCACCTGGTAAAAATGTAAACTCAATTATTGAAAATATGGGTGTCAAATGAAATGGGTTTAAAAAGGCTTTATTTCTGAGCTGTATTTAGGAGCGTTGTCACGTATTTAAAAAATCAAATTTAACTTAATTCATCAGGCACATGAAATATTTATATAGGTATCACAATATCNAGTAAAAATGTAAACTCAAATTATTTAACAAGTTAAAGCAATTATTGAAAATATGGGTGTCAAATGAAATGGGTTTAAAAAGGCTTTATTTCTGAGCTGTATTTAGGAGCGTTGTCACGTATTTAAAAAATCAAATTTAACTTAATTCATCAGGCACATGAAATATTTATATAGGTATCACAATATCAGACGCTAGAGATTTGTTTATTTCTTAATTATATTTAGGAGAATTGCCAGCTGTTTCAGAAGTCTTAGCTGACTTATGCACAAATCCGAAGACNCAATATCAGACGCTAGAGATTTGTTTATTTCTTAATTATATTTAGGAGAATTGCCAGCAGTTTCAGAAGTCTTAGCTGACTTATGCACAAATCCGAAGACGAAGAGAATGTGAAGAAGAGCATGAACTCGAAGAAGAATACTAATACGGGGACCTAGGCTAATATAAAAAATAATACAAATTTCTGCAGTATGAAAGGAAATAAAAATGAATCGAAATAATGATACACGTCATGGCATATATATGTATTTATAAGCTGATGATACATATGACTGAAGTTCATGTGGATCTGCTTCTCTATTGCTAAGTATTAATATTTTGTAATTCATATTGATTTATTAAATTCAATTCAATACAATCAAAACGAATATTTCATGTACCGTTTTTAACTTGAATGTGATCTTAATAATATCACGTATTCTACGTTTAAGTTTAGCGGCTGTGACTCCGACACACTTGTGTCCTTGAATTATTTAGCAGATCTCTATGGCGGTCTTCTGAAGGCGTCTTACAAAGACAGAACGCAATTAGGGTTGCCAAGTTTTAAAACATCTAAGGCAGGACAAAATATTTTTAAATGGGACTATGTATGAAGACGTCTTTGCTGCAGGAGGAAAGGACCTAACATTCGTTTCATTTCTAGAAAAAAGTAGGGGGAAAGGCCATTTTGCAAAAAATGGAATCCTTTCAGCATTTCAAAAAATTAACTTATTAAAAATTAACAGAAAGCCATTCTATGATTGGGTCGAAAACACTTCAATGAAGTAAAAAAAAAACAAAGGCGCATAAATGTAATATAAAACATATACTTTTCTGTGTTCTTCGCAGTTTTAAATGATTTCCTGTTATTTTTAAAAACATTGTAAATCTCTACACAGTTATTTGCCACACACATGCATTTTTAACTCGCTTCTTATTAAATTATTGCATTCATGAACGAAAAACACCATTTCGGCAAATGCCCTACGTGGAATGCAAAATAGTTAGGATATTATTGTCTTTAAATTGGCACCTTTGGTAAAAACTCAAAACTTTTCATATTATCTAAGATATCTTTTAAGTTAAGCGTCTTTGCGATTTCTCCGACTTCAACACTCTTCAGAAAAACAGAACCATTGATTAATGGAATGATGGAATACCAGCGCCAGTGTGATGAAATGGGTAAATTGTTCTCCATTTCAGATTTCTGTCGATTTTTCAGTCATTTACGAAATTCACATCCAAACCATTAAAAATGGCAAATAAAAATCTATTAAAAAAGAGCGTTAATTTTTGAGGAAACTTTTTACACTTTGCGGAGGACGGAGGACATTTGGAAACCCTAAAAGCAATACTAGTAGAGTTAAATAAGAAAGTTAAAATTAGAGGTTTACTTTCCTTTGGTAAAATTTAACTGTACCTGTTGATACCCATAAAATGGTAATGGCGACCAAAATAGAATATGGGCATTCCCATGGTGGCGCGCGTGACAGTCGTACGATTTCAATGTGATACAAAAAAGGAATACCATTTGTTTTCTTTAACTTTTTTGGGCCATTGTATAGCACATAATTAGCTCTATATTTAACCGAAAAATGAAATCAATCGAACTGCTTGGTCCTGAAATATAAGCATTTAAAGAGAGTGTCGTTACGTGACAAAAAATGGAAGTTGATTTTTTCTTTTCTTACAAAATCGCAAAACTCTGCGAATTGTGGATGGCTATTTTCATGAAACTTATTTTAATATGATTTGGAGCAATTCTAGTTGTTTTTAGAGTTTTTTGAATTAATGCAAATTGTTTCAATTCTCTTTTACAACCCCAAGTGTGAAACGTGACGTGACGTGGCGTCACGTGACATAAATTTCCATCGTTATATTTTTGTTAATATTGCTTTTAAATGAATTTTCAACGCAAATAAAACATGTATTTTATGTAGAATATACTTTATATTTTGACTTCAGCGCCAATTCAGGGTCAATTTATTAGAAATCTATGATTTATTATGTTTCAACCACATACGCCAAATTCGAACCAAATCGGACCATAAATACGGTTTTTCGAAATATCTCGACCTTGGCACCACCTAGGAAGACCATTTTATGCAAACATGATTCTACTTACATAGCCAGTATATATTTTAAAAAGCAGACAAATCGGCCCGTCAATACGTTAGATATAAAACTTTAATTTTTTTTTGTCGTGGTGGACCTTCCGCTGGAAACACCCATATACGATACTCGCTAAATATTCCCTAAAATATTTTAGAGAACATTTGCGTAATATTTTATTCCGAAAGAAAAAAATTACATTTATCTTCAGTCCCTAGTCGAGTCTAGATTTAATTTTTCCCGATTAAGTTTAAATTTAATGTGTGATTTTCTTTATTACCTCAGCTAAGAGATGGAGGGATCTTCATGACAAACAATTAAAAATAATCGGCGGTTATGAGAAGCAATTATTGTCGTATGTATGCACATAAGTATATGTATTCCAATGTATATATAAGATATAAACCTGAAGATTACAAGAACTTTTTACTTTCAGCTTATACAAAATATAATAGATATGCAAATGTATATACATATGTATGTATGTATATGCTCACGTTTAATTTGAATGAAAATAATTTTTTGATCTTGAAATAATCGCCGACAGGTGCCGCGTGCCTCATTGACCAATTAATTTGAATTGTTTACATTTCGTCTACGATTCGAAATAACAAACACACAATAAATTAGAAAGTAAAATAAAAAGAAAAGGCTAAAATTACATACATATGGACATATGTATGTTACATACATACATACACACGTAGGCACAGATACCTATGTATGTATGCATATAATTTTAAGCACATTCATAAATATTTCGCAACTTAACTTTGCAAAGTTCTTTTAAATATTTGGGGGCATCTTGTTTCCAACACTTACCGTATATCGTGCTTCAAGGATCACCGAGTCTTTCTTCGCGAAATCCTGCCTATTTCTCAGCATGGTTTGTTCGTGCAAATTTTGTATATTCATTTTGCTAAGTATATCTGTGCCCCTATTTATCTATTTATTTTGTAAATGCCAATATCAGGGCGATTTGTTTTGCTTTCGTGTTTCTAAATTTGTTTCTGCTTTTCCTATTCTCTTATTGTATTACCGCCACCAACTGCCAAAATCACTTAACATTTGTTAATATTAATATTTGTTTATTTATTTTATATTTAAGCGATTAACATTGGTATGTACNCACAGCGCTCAAAAAGACGAAAATATTCCTGAAATTATGTTTTTCTTTGTAATATTTGTTTATTTATTTTATATTTAAGCGATTAACATTGGTATGTACAAGTTAAAAAATCGACTGTCACATAAATTCACGCGCGAACGCACTGTGCACGCTTATACCGGCACTTAATTACTCTCTGGCCACTGGTTTATTGTGGCTTATCGTAACAGTTTTTGTTTGTCCTTTTAATATAGAAATTTTATTTAAATTTATTTTCTTTTCTTGTTGGCTACGTTGACCTCAAGTATTATCAACAGAATTTTAAATTGTAAATTGATTTGACTCGACTCCCGGTAATTTGTGTACTCGGTTCACTGACAATGATCTACGACTGGGCTAATGTGTGCGGCTGGCAGTTTTATATTCGTTTAGCGCAAAAATTTGCGCAGATCCAGCTCTGTTACCGGTCCCTGCTGCCTGCAGCTGACTTGCTGTTGTTAACATAGTCATTTAAACTCATAAGAACCGCTCTCAATAGCAAACTCTATTCAACAGGTTCAGGTGAACACTAATCGCTTGTACACTCTACACCGCTCGAATGTACATTAGAGTGGTAAAAAAAATTGTCCGAGATAGGGTTGGGGCACATTTCAAAATTTTTCCTCTTGCCGAAAGCGGTGCTGGCAACAAACTTTACGNTACACTCTACACCGCTCGAATGTACATTAGAGTGGTAAAAAAAATTGTCCGAGATAGGGTTGGGGCACTTTTCAAAATTTTTCCTCTTGCCGAAAGCGGTGCTGGCAACAAACTTTACGTTTCCAAGTATAAGTAGTACATACATAGTACTTATATATATTAACCAATCGATGCGGGTACTTAAGCGAACATAATTACTGATGTAGTTACATCTTCTTGTAAACTTACATAAATACTTGAATAACAACATTTAATGAAGTATACGTAGTTTAAAACCAAAATCGTACCATTATTTAAACACATAAATAAGTAGAGAAAAACTTTATTAAAAAAAATATTTAGTGCAATGGTATGTCATTTTTACAAGAATTAAATTGTTCAAAAAGTCAAAGTTATTATGCACCAAATTCAAAATGATATTGTTTGCCACTAATGTTAATTTATTAATTTTTAATATTTTTCAATCAACTAAAATGCAGTTCATTCCCTAACAAATGCCATATAAACCCAAGCTTAAGATTTTGTAGAACACTTAAAAAAAATGCATCATAATTTCAAACTATTTTTTAATAGAAGTATTTTTTTGAGTATACAGTTTTATAGCCCATTCAATTTAAGTGCAATAATGTGCAAGTTTCAAGTGGCTAAAAGTTACCGTTTATTTTTTAGAATTTTTTTACCGAAGGTGTGTAGCGCTGCTACTGAATTTCAAAATACGTAAATATTTTAAAGAATTTNCATAATTACTGATGTAGTTACATCTTCTTGTAAACTTACATAAATACTTGAATAACAACATTTAATGAAGTATACGTAGTTTAAAACCAAAATCGTACCATTATTTAAACACATAAATAAGTAGAGAAAAACTTTATTAAAAAAAATATTTAGTGCAATGGTATGTCATTTTTACAAGAATTAAATTGTTCAAAAAGTCAAAGTTATTATGCACCAAATTCAAAATGATATTGTTTGCCACTAATGTTAATTTATTAATTTTTAATATTTTTCAATCAACTAAAATGCAGTTCATTCCCTAACAAATGCCATATAAACCCAAGCTTAAGATTTTGTAGAACACTTAAAAAAAATGCATCATAATTTCAAACTAGTTTTTAATAGAAGTATTTTTTTGAGTATACAGTTTTATAGCCCATTCAATTTAAGTGCAATAATGTGCAAGTTTCAAGTGGCTAAAAGTTACCGTTTATTTTTTAGAATTTTTTTACCGAAGGTGTGTAGCGCTGCTACTGAATTTCAAAATACGTAAATATTTTAAAGAATTTTAAAAGAGCACTTAAAAAGGGGAAAATTATAAGTAAAATTTTAAAGGGGGCATGAAAAATCGAGGTACTTAGGCGGGTTGGGTAAATAAGTGGGGAGGTACTTAAGAGAGGGATTTTCTTCAGANACCAATCGATGCGGGTACTTAAGCGAACATAATTACTGATGTAGTTACATCTTCTTGTAAACTTACATAAATACTTGAATAACAACATTTAATGAAGTATACGTAGTTTAAAACCAAAATCGTACCATTATTTAAACACATAAAGAAGTAGAGAAAAACTTTATTAAAAAAAATATTTAGTGCATGGTATGTCATTTTTACAAGAATTAAATTGTTCAAAAAGTCAAAGTTATTATGCACCAAATTCAAAATGATATTGTTTGCCACTAATGTTAATTTATTAATTTTTAATATTTTTCAATCAACTAAAATGCAGTTCATTCCCTAACAAATGCCATATAAACCCAAGCTTAAGATTTTGTAGAACACTTAAAAAAAATGCATCATAATTTCAAACTATTTTTTAATAGAAGTATTTTTTTGAGTATACAGTTTTATAGCCCATTCAATTTTAGTGCAATAATGTGCAAGTTTCAAGTGGCTAAAAGTTACCGTTTATTTTTTAGAATTTTTTTACCGAAGGTGTGTAGCGCTGCTACTGAATTTCAAAATACGTAAATATTTTAAAGAATTTAAGAACTTAAGCGGGTTTCACTGTATTACAAATACCAAAAGGAAAAAATACGTTTTCTACGATGACATGTTTCCCCCATACAAAATTTGGACCGTCTAATGTGCATACACTATGTAAGCATATCAAAATGTATTGTACACTACACCGACTAATAAAATAGATCCCAAAACAGTTTCCTGGCAATTCTATAAGCCCGGTTACCATTGAAGGATTTGATTTGGGTAAGAAATAAAATAATGTAAAATAAATTTAAAAAGAAAGTTTTTATTTAGCAAGGGCACTAAAATAAAAAAAATTAAATTAGTCAAAGCTTTTGTTAAGGTTAATAAGAGGTAAATANCTATGTAAGCATATCAAAATGTATTGTACACTACACCGACTAATAAAATAGATCCAAAAACAGTTTCCTGGCAATTCTATAAGCCCGTTTACCATTGAAGGATTTGATTTGGGTAAGAAATAAAATAATGTAAAATAAATTTAAAAAGAAAGTTTTTATTTAGCAAGGGCACTAAAATAAAAAAAATTAAATTAGTCAAAGCTTTTGTTAAGGTTAATAAGAGGTAAATAGAGAGTGCATTATACAAAACTTTATGCATTTATTAGTTCACCTCTATAAATAAAAATGACAGGTAAAAAATCTGGCACAGAGTTACTGCAATTAATGAAATAACATACATAACTTTCCCAGACTTGTTTGTTTTCTCACTTGTTGTTACTCCCATCGGGCATCTCTGGGGATGAATGGTGCAAAAAGTTTACGAAAATTTACACAGTTGAACCCTGTGCCGGTATTGAATCCTATTATCGTTGAAAATTGATACTCGCTAACCCCAGAAATGTATCGTAATATCACTAATTCTGCCAAATTGTGACCTGATATATTTCGGTATTTTTTT
>NW_016159348.1:0-8017 GCF_001687245.7 Rhagoletis zephyria | reverse complement strand
GGAGAACTGCTATAATTATAGTACATGAGGAACTGGTATGACTTCCCCATTTAATACCAGTTTTCGAACTAGAATTTCTACCAACTACTTTACTTATTTTTACGAAGAACTGGTATAATTATGGTTCATACCGAACTGGTATGGCTTTTATCCTTAAATAATAGTTCGTGAACTAGAATTTGTGCATACTGGTTCAGCTTTTCACTACAGGGATAATATCGCATGCGTATCGCACGTGCGACACCGCTGCCATATAATATTGCATGCGTATCACATGTGCAACACGGTTTGTTGAACGAGGTGAAATTAGTATTGCGCGGTATTTTTTGCAATAAGCATGGCCTTTTCACAGGAGGAAGCATCTTCCTCAATTTTTTTAGCCGAATTAATAAAAAAAACCGTGCTTATGGAACTATACAGAAAAAAACTACTATAGAACAGACATGACTAGTTTGGCATGGAGAAATATAGCGTCTGAGGTCAAGGACACAGGTAAGTACACAATAGAATATTTTTGTCATGGTTTATTTGCCTTTGTTTTCATATCTTTAAAAAGAAATTTAAAGAATCCAATCATTTTAAACTCATTTATTTTTGATTTTGAATAGCAAAAAAGATTTGGTGTTTGTTTTAATGTTAATGATTAACTGTTTTGTTTCAAATATTCAAATAATTACACTGTACGGCAAAATCAACTTTTTTATGGCTATTGGACCAAACCAATTTTTTTAAGAGATTGAGTCATAGGTAAAAAAGAAATCACTTTTTCGTTATTCCGTTATTCGAAGTTAGTCATCGAGATATGGGCCTTCGAAGTTCGAAATAGGACCTTTGGTAAAAAATTATATTTAATTATTGCATGTAAATAATTAAAACGCTAAAAATATAGACATAGTCCCCCTTTTGCTCTTATTTAAATAGTAAATAACCTTTTTTGTGCAAACTTATATTACAGATCCTATAAGGGGTCAAAGTTCAGGTCTTCGAAATATTAAATTCCTTATATTTCAAACAATTTTGAACTGATTTTTAAAAATAAAGGTAATTAAACACCCTTTCTTCTGATATGCACATTTGTATATTTCGTATATAAACATTTTAGAAAAAACACATTTAGGGCGTGTGTGAATCGGTAACAAAGTTCTATGGAGAAAGCTGTTGAATAATATTTTTACTATGGTGAGAGAGTTTTGCCAATCTGCTGTGTGAAATGAAATATTTTTTGACAAAAGTAATTTTTGATAACCGCAAATTTATGCGGAATAACATATTACAATTTGAAGTGAAATTAATATTTTAAGAAAACATCTGCCATCATTGATTGCAATTCATCAATTTAAGCTTTTATTTAACGAAAAATTACACACATCAATAATCTTTGCGATTTTCAGAATTTTCTATACATTTGTCTAAAGTTTCACTAGCCTCATGAGCTACTGAAATTTTATTCACCGCATAGTTGTCAAAAATTTACTCGTGACCGATTCACACACGCTCTTAAATGAAAAAATACCTTTTTTATATAAAAAAAAACATTTTAGACAAAAAAATTACTAACCGATTTTTAAATGGGGTCATTGAAAAGATGACTAAACCCCTTTCTTCTGATATGCATATTTGTATACTTCGTACATAAAAATTTGAGAAAAAACTGATTTAAAGGGAAAAATACCTTTTTTTAAAACTATTTTAAACAAAAAAATTACTAACCGCTTTTTAAAAAGTTGGTATCGTTGTAAAGGCGATTAAACCTTCTTTCTTCTGATATGCATATTGGTATACTGGGTACATAAAAACACATTTAATGAAAAAATACATTTTTTTATCAAAAAAATATTTTAAACAAAAAAATTGCGAGCCGAAATTTCGTGTCCTGCTTCGTTAAAGTAGCTGAGACAAACTATTCTAGCAACCGAAAATTATCTGGACTCATTCGATACATCTCTTTAAATTTTGCCGGGTGTTGAGAGAGCTCATGGGAAACTACCGCCGAACTGTGCTTTATGTTCCTCACATTAAACGGATGCACCCAGTACTTTCTCCTATAATAAGCTCTTTTTTTTCTTTGTTGTAGCCACCAATATGTTACAGCAATGCCTTCATCGGATGAACTCATGGTATTAACTGAAAGGCGTTTGTGTAGCTATCACACCGCAAATGGTATGCGTGTCGCATCGCATGTCGCATCGCATATCGCATCGCTCTAATGTGCACAGCGCGCATTTTATATCGCATCGCATATCGTATCGCACTAATGTGCACCGTGCCTAATACAGCCATATGCATACAGCAGCAGTACAAGTATATGATTAGAGTGCGCATACGCTCTGAGAAACCTCACGTTCCAGTAGATAGATACGACATCGATTTTGTTGGCATGAACTTGCTGCTGTGTATGCATGCCAGATAAATGTACTCCAGATATGTACATATTTTCATACTTTTTCGTGATGGAATTGCTTCTTATTGCATTGCACATAAATTTGTCATGCTCCATTTCTACCAATTCTTTTCAATGCTGGATATGGAGCAATCGCGCCAATTAGGCGATTTTTTTTGGATATTTGCGCGTAAAAATTTAGGAAATCGCCATTGACAATTTTTGGGGATTTTTTCCCTTCAAATTAATTTCTTTGCAATTATAAAAATATACAAAACTTAGTTTTCCACGATAATTTTACAGAAGAGGATAATGAACTGCGTGATCAGCTTGACTCAAGAAGCATATTAAAAGACTGTGAAAAATGTTTAATCACTCTAATCGAAGAACTTTTGAAACGATTACCTAGTCCAGGGGTTCCCAAACTTTTTTCACCTCGGCACCCTTGTGCTAAAAAAATTTCTCGGCCCCCCTACTCTTCAAATGTCTACCAAAACAAGAAAACACAATGCAAACTTTATTCTTTAGCTTTAATATGAGGACTGAAATTGTTTTGATGATTTCATTATTTCCTTTAAGTTTATTGGGAGCTGTGACAATTTTACCCTGAAATCATTTGACGCTGAAAGCTTGCTGGTGTATTTGTTTTTAACCGACTTCACAAAAAGGATAATTGACAACCTTCGTCGGAATATTTTTTTATTATTTTTTTCTATGTATGTTACCGCATTACTTTGGACCACGTTAACCGATTATTATAATTATTTTTTAAAGGAAAGGTGTTACCTGACAGGTGGTCTAATTTGGTTTATATCCGATCATTGGATCATGAATAGAATCGGTTTTGTTTTTTTTGTTTTGCTTAAAAATCACTTGTTTATGTAAGCATTTGTTGCAAATGCAGTCTCACATAGAAATGTAAAAGTAAGGTCCCTATGAGCTGCATTCGACTGTGGTCGAAAGTGCTGATCGAACGAATTTTCATTTGGTATTATGACGCTAGAGCTGCAAAAACATCGGAGCGCTATCGATATTATCGATGTTTAAATATTTGTTTGAAAACATCGATGTTTTTCTTACTATCGACGTTTTTAGAGGATATGCCATCATTGGAAAGTTTATCCGTTGCTGATTTGGGGCAGGCAAGAAGTATAAAAATTAAAGCGTAATAAACTCAAACAGAACGCTAAAGCGTAACAATAAGTGTTCAGGGAAGTTATTACCAGGGCCAAAAAGTTTAAGCTTACAGCCTGCTGTCTTACTTATTCCTTACGAAAAATGGAACGGGCATATATTTCTGTTGAAAACAAGGGTGCCTGGTACTCTTCACAAACAAACTTTAGCAAACCATAGTAGAAAGCGTAGCAAATTTCTTAAGAACTTCGTACTGCTTAAGAATATTTGGCTCTATAAATTTTTCTTGACCATTTCTTGGGCTTTTTTTTTATTCGTCGAACTAAATAAATGTTTGAAAATAATCATGATATAAAGATTTTACGAAACCGCTGCGAGACAACCTGAACATTTTTGAAGTTTGCTAACATAACAAAAATGTTTTCAAATATTCAATCTCACAAATACATTCTCACTTCCATTCTCAAATAAAAGAAAATTTGAATANGATTTTAGGAAACCGCTGCGAGACAACCTGAACATTTTTGAAGTTTGCTAACATAACAAAAATGTTTTCAAATATTCAATCTCACAAATACATTCTCACTTCCATTCTCAAATAAAAGAAAATTTGAATATTTTCATATACTTGTTTTTTGTTTTACTTGAGTTGCTCTCAAAATTTAAATTTTATAAAGTGGACAAACTTCAAAAAATAAATGATGGCCGACGAATTGAACTAGCGGTTTTACCTTGAAATATTTGTATCATGGAAAATAATAACATATAAAAAGAGATCTAGTTTTTATTAACCCGTAACTTTAATTTCATTTCTGCTTGGATATAAAAATTTAATACCAATGGTTTGTCTCTACGGGAAGCATTGAATACCGAATAACGAATATTTAAAAAAATTAAGACCAACCAACGCAGAGAATATCGAGCAAAACTAGTGTGCCCATTGAAATTTTTAAATCCTTGAAGTAAACTGAATAAAAAAACATTAAACTGTACCTAATTTTTGTTGTTTTGCGAGCATATTTACCAATGTTTTTGTGCTTATCTAAGCGCTTAAAACGGATTTTTTCTTGCTTATTTTCTTCAGCCCTGGTTATTACTAACAAATTGATTTTGTCAGTGCGATCTCTAATTGGGAAAATTAGGAATAAAAACCTGAAGTGTACCCTGGATTAATGCCTTTAATTTATTTAATAAGACATAATTTATAACACATATTAATAGTGTTGTTGCTTTATGAATACTTTTATAATATTATAAATTAAATGTGACCTTAAATACAAGTCAAATTAAAATTTAAATTAATTATTGGATAATTTTAAAATAATAAATGTAATTTATTAAAAAATTATGTTTGTTAATTGATAAGGATTTCAGCTTGAAACAAAAAGTTAAAATTCTCAAGAAACCACGATAGTATCGATACTATCGATGTTTTAGTGGCAAAAACGTCGAAAAATCGATAGTTTCAAACATCGCTGTTATTGCAGCACTATATGACACTCATTCGATGGAGAATAGCGCTATTGTGAATTTCGCTCGGTTAGGTTGTTTACAATAGTATATTACTCACGGCTGACAAGTTTTGTTTACAAATCGTGTAAACTAAATAGTGTGCTTATACATATGTTTGTAAATTTGAGCAAATTAANACTCACGGCTGACAAGTTTCGTTTACAAATCGTGTAAACTAAATAGTGTGCTTATACATATGTTTGTAAATTTGAGCAAATTAAAAGGAAATGAAAAAGAAAGCGAGTTTATAAAAATGGTGGTAAAAATGAGTGCAACGGAGTTCTGGTTCAACGATGAGAGGATGAGAGCTTGGTAAACTGGCCAGGAGTAGAAAATGTTTAAGAGGGTTTAAGTGTAGTCTTTCGAATATATTTTGACATAATATATATTTAAGAAATTTTTCTTCCAGGTGAGCCAAATCTATTTAAAATATTTTAAAACTACCAACAGCTTACGATTTTGTTCTCAGAGATCGTGCCAACTGAGTATTGCGATTTGCTCTCACAAATAAAACCAGCCTTCGAGCTTGTGTTTAATATTCACGACGTTAGAACTGC
The DNA here is from genome assembly GCF_001687245.7 of Rhagoletis zephyria. Lineage (NCBI taxonomy): Eukaryota > Metazoa > Arthropoda > Insecta > Diptera > Tephritidae > Rhagoletis > Rhagoletis zephyria. The sequence continues at coordinate 2,434 of NW_016159348.1, read as the reverse complement.
ATGAAATTAATAAAAATTGTTTAAAATTAGTGTATAGCCGCCATAAAGTGGAAAACAAACGCAAAATCATAAATTTTTCACAATTTTCTAACACTTCGCTACACCATCGAAAGCAAAATTCTGTTCGACAGAAAATTCGATACTCAACGAAAATTTCGATAACCAGCGAAGATCGAAAATCGAATGCAACTCATAATAAGGGCCTAAAAGTCACTAGTATTTTTAATGCAATCTTGCCAACAGCAGTGTTTTCTGCATACACTTGCATCCAGAACTCTCTTGGCTCCCTTCGGAGTATTTAATAATCAAAGTGCTGTCTGCACTGATGTCCAGAAAGTTTTCAAAAGCTTAATTGGTCATCTTAGTAGGTTTACTTTTCGGGCCACATGAAAACAGGTTTGTTATCCATCTGAAGCCATCCTCAGAGTCAATGTTGGGAAAATATTCGACAATGGTTTTTTCTAAACCTTCCAAGTTAACGCTGGTAATGCGAGTTGACGTTAAAAAATAATTTTTACAGCCAATTTCACGAAAGCAATTTAAGTGATAAATNCCTGGTAATGCGAGTTGACGTTAAAGAATAATTTTTACAGCCAATTTCACGAAAGCAATTTAAGTGATAAATGATTTTAATTTTTTGAATTTTATCAATTATCAATTTCTTAGCGTTAACTTCGAAGTTACATACGTTTTTCTGATTACTTTGTTTATTTATGGAGTTTTCATGCAAATTGCTAATTCTAAAATATACATGTCACCAATAAAAAAATCTCGACGTGCTAGAAAAGACAAGAGATGTATTTTAATTTCGCAGGCCTCTGTTATCTTCGCAGCGTCATCCAATACGGGTTTTAAATATTGTGGCGGCATCTTCCTAGTCGCCGGGGAATACCGAGGGAGGGAGTGACTTCTCGTGGCGTTTTCTGCCTCTTGCTTCATCCTTTCGTTTTTCCAACCACCTCAAATCTCGGCTCACTTGCTCCATTTCAAACCATGGTTCTGTACAAATTTGTCGATAGCTTTAAAAATTTCGTCGCTAGTGGCGTTAGTCTGAAGTACTTCGTTCTTCTTCGATTTGCATTGCGAATGGGTACCTGACTAGCACGAGAAGACTCCCTCTAAAATCATGTTGATTCGCTCTTTGACAGTTTGATTGTGAAGTCCCAAAGAACAAGTAATATATACAAGCTGCTGCGCTTGTTACGAGAACAGCCCAACCAGCAAAANGACTAGCACGACAAGACTCCCTTTAAAATCATGTTGATTCGCTCTTTGACAGTTTGATTGTGAAGTCCCAAAGAACAAGTAATATATACAAGCTGCTGCGCTTGTTACGAGAACAGCCCAACCAGCAAAAAATCCGGAAATTAATCCGAAAACCAAAGAAAAGTGGATGAAACGCGGATTAGGTCTACAAAAGTACGGAAAGTGGTTGTGAAAAGGGTACGTTTTCGGCTATTTTTCTGAAAATTTTCTGATTCAATTTTACGTTGACAAAACGTACTGGGGAACTACGCTTAAGAGCGAAATATCCCTTTGCTGCAAGCTATTTGTGTTGTGTATAGGGTTTGACGAGCCGCTGAAGGTAATTTTAATAAAAATCTAATTTTTTTGATTTCCTGGCCGCCATGTTGAAGTTTGATCAAACCGCTTGCGTTGTGTATGGAAAGTCTAAAGTATTTGCCCACACCACTAGTATACTCTAGCCACTAGCGGCACCCCAGGCATACGCTCGCGGCACCCCAGGGTGCCGCATCACCCACTTTGGGAAGGCCTGACCTAGTCAATTAAATACTTTTAAAAAAGCTTTGATTTTGTTACCAGAAAAGTGTGTGAATTACAAGAGGCCGAGTTTCAGGGACCTGCCAATTCACTATTTGACCTTGAAGNTATTTGCCCACACCACTAGTATACTCTAGCCACTAGCGGCACCCCAGGCATACGCTCGCGGCACCCCAGGGTGCCGCATCACCCACTTTGGGAAGGCCTGACCTAGTCAATTGAATACTTTTAAAAAAGCTTTGATTTTGTTACCAGAAAAGTGTGTGAATCACAAGAGGCCGAGTTTCAGGGACCTGCCAATTCACTATTTGACCTTGAAGGAAAGAAAAGCAGCGCAAACTGAATATTTAAATCTTTTAACTTTCCTATGGAATAACTTTTCTCAGAACCATTCCATCCGACTCTGAAGAATTTTGGATAATTGCTTACGGAGTGAAAACCGCAACAGGCAATAAAATGTTTGGAAATATAAGTAAATTCATATTATTATCCTTGATGCACTCACATGCTTTGTTGAGCGGGTTTTTTCCGTAATGAATTCATCAAAAACTAAGANTGCACTCACATGCTTTGTTGAGCGGGTTTTTTCCGTAATGAATTCATCAAAAACTAAGATTCGAAATAGGATGAGGTTGGAAAGCCTTAATTCAAT
>NW_016159347.1:49585-88819 GCF_001687245.7 Rhagoletis zephyria | reverse complement strand
ATTAGTACATTTTTATATTGGGCTATTGGTACAAAATAAAAAAGGGGAAATTTTTTTTGTAGTCAAAAGATTGGTACAATTTGTTGGAATAGTTGAAGATTACTTCAGCAGAGCTGGATTACTCTTTATATAAATAAATATGCACGAGGTTAAATTTTATGCTTACAGCTTTATTGAACGATATATAGAGAAGAGAGATTTTCTTACATAGCTACGAATGTTATCGATAGATAGGGCTGAGTGCTGTGTTCGAGTACTCAACACCCCGCCTCAATTTTGGAACGTTGACTTTATAATATTTTACAAATGTCTTGTGATTCAAAAATTGTTATGCTTATATATAGATATGATATAAATGCAAATATATGTAATTTTCAAATATCTTCAAGTTTCAAAATTGTTTAGTTTATATAAGTTATGATATAACAGAGAATTCATTTCTTGTACAATGATTGTACGTTTAGTATGTATATAAATGATTTACTTGTAAATTTAAAGTGAATTCAAGTCAAAAGAAATTTAGTTTGTACATATACATTTTAATATTATATATACTTAAAGTTGTGAGATAGCTTTGATTTGTAAACATACAAGCGTACATTTACGTGTATTTATGTGTATAAACAAGAATATAAACTTTTCTTTTTCTATGCAATTTACAAGAATTTTGTTTGCGTTGATAATTTTATTTTATACATAGTGCTTCTATAACATACATATGTTTATTCGTTCCTAACGGTTTCGTTAATATATCTGATAGATTTTGTTCAACATCTTTTATAAAATGGGCTTTAATATCTATGTGTTTGCTATTTTCAAAGCTTTCAATCATTCGTATGACACTTTGATTGTCAATCAACAAATTTGCTACAACACTAACTTGTGGAACCAGGTCTGTCAAAACACCTTTCAAATATAAAAGTTCGCTTGTTGCCAGTGCTCCTGCTACATATTCAGCTTCTGCGGTAGACAAGGCAACTGCAGTTTGCTTTTTCGAGTACCAATGAACCAGGTTTCCACAATGAAATATAACACCTCCACTCGTACTTTTTCTATCTGACTTGTCGCCTGCCCAGTCTGCATCAGAATACGCTAACAGTTCTATTGTATGCTTGTTATTTTTCGTATAGCATAGTCCTCTATTACTGGTGGCCTTTAGGTAACGTAGTACTCTCTTGCCAGCTTTCCATAAACTTGATGTTGGTTTATCCAAGTGTCGACTCAGATAAGATACCGCATAAGAAATATCAGGTCTGCTGTTCGTTGATATAAATAATAAGCATCCTATTAGTTCTTTAAATGGAACATCTATAATTTCCTCCGTATCCTCTGAAGAGAAATTAATTTCCATTGGAGTTGAAGCTCCTTTACAATTTTCCATGTTGAATTTCTTAAGTATGTTATGTATCATGCGTGTTTGCTTGATTTCTATCTTTTAATTTTTTCTTGATATTTCGAGCCCCAAATATTCTCGAATTTCTCCTAGGTCTTTGACTTTAAATTCGTTTTTCAATTTAGATAATATTTCTATATCTTCACCCAAAATTNTTTCATTTTTTCTTGATATTTCGAGCCCCAAATATTCTCGAATTTCTCCTAGGTCTTTGACTTTAAATTCGTTTTTCAATTTAGATAATATTTCTGTATCTTCACCCAAAATTAATATGTCATCTACGTATATAAGTACCCACGTTTTTTCGCTTAGGTAAAGACAAAAATCATGCTTTGACTGTTCAAACGAGTTATTTATCATAAAATCATGGAATCTTAAATTCCAGCATTTAGGTGCTTCTTTGAGACCATATAGAGCTTTGTTCAGTTTCATAACATTTCCATTTTTTAACTTTAAACCTTTAGGGCATTTTATATAAATATCATTTTCTAATGTCCCATTTAGGAATGCGGTTGGTACGTCCAATTGTTTTAATTTAAGATTTTGCTGTATTGCGTGACTTAGTAAAGTTCTTATTGTTGTTGCTCTTGCAACCGGTGAATAGTATTTCTGGTATGGTTGACTTTGCTGAAATCCTTTTGCTACAATTCTTGCCTTTTTTGTTCCATCTTGTTTTTCTTTAAAAATCCATTTTGTGTCAATTGCTTTTGCTCCTGTTGGTAGAGTTGCTTCTCTCCATGTTTCCAATTTTGTGTGGGCATTCAGTTCAACTTTTATAGCTTTTTTCCTTTCTTTACTTTTTATTGCTTCTTCGAAGTTTTGCGGTTCTCCTGTTAATAGGCAATATGCTACATTTATTTGCTCTTCGATACTCTGTTCAGGTTGTGTTTCATAGTTTTGCTGTAGGTATTTTGGTTGCTTTACTATTCGTCCTGATTTTGTTCTTACTATGTTTTGCGTTTCTACTTGATTTGTTGTGACATCTCTTCTTTCATTTTCTGTCTCAGTCATTTGGTTTTTGTTTTCTTCTTGTTCAACCCTTTCTATTTCATTTCTGACTTCACAGTCATTTGGTTCTTCTTCTTGTTCGTCACTGTTTACTATTTTAAAACTATATGGGTCGCTATCTTCTTTTCTTTTTCTTCTAAATATTTAGTTTGGGTTTCATCAAATCTAGCGTCTCTTGAACAAACTACTTCATTTTCTCTAGGATCCCAGAATCGGTATCCATTCATTGAGTAACCAATAAATCTCATTTCTTTTGCCCTATTTTCGAATTTACTGACTTTGGGTATTTGCATAACCCATGCTTTTGAACCAAATACTTTCAGATTAGATATATTATATTTTCCATATCTCAACTGCGCTGGTATTTTGAAGTTTATTGCGGATGATGGACACCTATTTATTTGATAAACTGCACATCTGACAGCTTCTCTCCACAAATGCTTAGGTAATCCAGTTTCTAACATTAGTGTTCTCGCTTTGTTGTAAATCGTACGGTTCATCCTTTCTGCTACCCCGTTGGACTGAGGAGAATATGCATTTGTATATTGTATTTGAATACCTTTATTATCGCAAAAGTTTGTTAGTATATAATTTTTAAATTCTCCGCCATTGTCGCATCTAATCTTTTTAGTTTTATTGCCTGTTTGTGTTTTTAAAAATTTTATGTATTTGATAATAGTATCTGTAGCCTCATTTTTCTTAGTAAGCAGATATACTACAGTGAAATGACTATAGTCATCTATGATTGTGTGATAATACCTCTCTCCGTTTATTGTTGGATTTTTAACAGGACCTGAAAGGTCTGTGTGCAACAGTTCTCCAACATACTTTGATCTCGGTTTCATTGACTGATTGAATGGCAAACGAGTTGACCTTTCCCTCCATACACGGTCCACATGTCTCATTAGAATATGGTAAATTCAATATTTGCAGGTGCCTTCTATTTGCATGTCCCAGACGTCGGTGCCACAAGTCATTGCCGTCATTAGCAGATTTGTTTGTGCTACTTAACATTGCATGCTGTAAGTTAAGTTTAAGATAAATGGTATAAAGCTTTCCTATCCTTTCTGCATTCATTTTACATTTTTGATCATAAATACTTACAGAATTGTTTGAAAATTTTACATGGTATTTATTTTCTATTAGTTTTTGTACCGATATTAAATTATGTGACAGCCCTTGGACAACTAAACCATTAATTTTCACAATCGTATTATTGTATTTTACTACCAGGCAACCCTTTTCCTTAGCTACTAAGTACTGACCGTTTGCTACATATATTTTTATTTCGTTCTCTAGAGTTTCTAAATTTCTTATATACTTTTTATATTTACTTTGAATTAAATTTTCGGTCGCACCCGAATCTATAACAAAACGTATAGTACTACTATTTAAGTCTTTATGTACGCTACTCGTGTCATGAGCTGTGAACGATACCTCATACTCACTTTCTTCTCGTGCTGCATTGCCGTAATGATAATTTCTTCCTGGCGTATTGTTATTGTTTCTTCCTCTTCCCACATTTCTACTGACATTATGTTGTGCTGCTCGTGCTTGTGGTCTATGCTGCCTTTGATTGTATTTGCCACGTCCATTATTTCCGCTCCAGTAACGACTACGCTGTTGTTGACATTCCGCTGCCTTGTGCCCTGGCTTGTTACATGTATAGCATAAAAATGCTGCGTTTATACCTGCCTCTGGTTTAATTGTTGTAGTTATCTTTATCTCTGCGTCAAGGAGTCTCGCTTTCGTAAACTCAAGTGTTAATTGTTTATCTGTGGATAGCGTTTCCAATGATGTTATTACTAGTTCGTATGCCGATGGCATTGCGGACAGTAGTTGGCACACCTGATCCTCTTCTGATATTGTGCATCCTATCGCAATTAAATCACTTACAGCGGCATCGAACCTACAGTAGAAATCTTGCAACTTTTCATTTTCACCGCACCGTATTGTTATTAATCTCTTTTTGAGATGAAGCCTGTTGTAAATGCTTTACGTTCAAACACTTCTTTAAGGTGCTTTAGCATTTCTTTTGCATTGTTGCATGATTTTATGATTTCCAGATGTTTGTCACTCAGACACTTTACAATGATCGACCGCGCTGTCGCATCATCCTTTCTAAATTTTACGCTATTATTTTGCGTTTCCTCTTCTGTTAATGTATATGCTATCGCCTTTTCTTCTAATATCAATTGGATTCTAAACTTCCAATTATTAAAGTTGGTTTTCTCTGTCAAGACGGGCCATATTTCTTTTTCCGCCATTTTCAGTTTCGCTTTCATTATTTTTGATAAATATAACTTTCTTATGTTTAGGTTCGATTTTGCGTTGCAGCGCAGTGGAAGCGTTTGTTGGAATAGTTGAAGATTACTTCAGCAGAGCTGGATTACTCTTTATATAAATAAATATGCACGAGGTTAAATTTTATGCTTACAGCTTTATTGAACGATATATAGAGAAGAGAGATTTTCTTACATAGCTACGAATGTTATCGATAGATAGGGCTGAGTGCTGTGTTCGAGTACTCAACACAATCGAACCAGAAGAGGCATCTTTGCGGGAAAAACGATATACAGACATTATGGGTATAGTGGACTTAGCCTCAGCCACAATTTCATTTTCATGGAAGCAGGTCTAGCGCAGTTCTGGGAATAAAGGCTTTTAATCCTCTTTTTTTAATTTTGTTGTCCATTAAAAACGTGTTTGCCGCATATGCGTTTTTGAAAATAACTTTGTATAAAGTACGGCCGACCGCCTTTATAAAGTCAATGTCTTTGAATCTTAGGTCTTTTATCTGACCAAAAAGTGTCAGTCCTGTAGTGAATTTTTCATTTTTCATGTTAGGGCACTCTGAAGAGTCAACCAACACAAAGATTTCTCCAAAATTTGGCGGGTAAACAGTAGAAACATTTTCTTTTTGCGCGCGATTATCGCGACATTCGTCATTGGTTGAAAAAGCACAGTTGCCTTTCCCGCCCATTTGCACATTTTGACACGACACTTTCCCGCCATTTTCAGCATTTTCACACGCCATGGCTTCAGCAGAATCACTTACAACATCACCCATTACCTCAGTCATCTTTACCAGTCCTCCATTTTTGGAGAGCTCGTAAAAACCCGTCACTTCTACGTTGTCCATAATTTTAAATTTTTTTGTAGCACCAGCATCCGCATCAGTGATTTCAGGAATCATCGACTGCGGAGTCCGCTCCATTTTCTTGGGTTTGCTTAGTGCCGCGAGCGGCAGCTTAAGCTTTTTATTCTTTTTAAGAGGCACTATGAGAAGACTTTTTATATTTTAAAAAGTATACGACTGGGGGAACGCCCCAGCTAGAAGAGAAACCAAGATCACTCACCTGATTTATTAAAACTGCTCCCAATTATTTAGTTAAATTAAACGCGACGTTAAATTATGAGTAGGGGTTTTAATGCGCAGTATGCTAGAACTGCCAAGCGCAGAACAAAACAAAGGAAAAACAACCACTCAAAAAGCCTTGTTAACTTGCCAGTAGAAGAAGCACAAAATTTATTTTCAGAAAAACGTGGGTGATAGCCGATGGATCAAAAGCCGCGACCGAACCACTCTCGCCCGTTGTCAGAATCCGAATGTGGATTGTTGAATGCAGGGAATGCTCGTTCAATATGTTAAATTGGCTTGAAGGTTGAACGAGTGTAACACTTATGTCGCGCGGTTTTAATAGCAATTATATAAAAAGTGATACGGGAGATGGTACGGGGAGGGGAAATGAGTTCGGTGGACGGTACTGAACCACCGATAAACTTATAATGAGGTGTATAAAATAAAATGTATGATATCGTCCCCTCAATATAACAATAGCGTATGTGCTCATACGCCATTATTTTTTTATTGTATATTTAGAATCTCCATCATTGATTCTATGTCTGGTCAAAATTTCGTCAAATTCTACTTCCACAAAGTGGGTCAAAATGTCATTGGAAAAAATGGTGTATAATTTCTTGTTCAAAAATTTCCTTCAAACAAAAAAAAACAAAAACTTTAAACTCGATTTTCTCAAAACCCCAAAAAAATTATACGCTATTGTTATATTGAGGGGACGAAATGATGTTAAAATTAAAATTTAATTTCAGCTTTTTGAAAAAAATTGGCAAGTTGAGTGATTTTGCTGTGGTTGAGATCGTGAAGGATGTCATGGAAGTTGGCACCATCTTGAAAGATTTCGAGGCCCTCCCGAGCGCTGTTTAAAAAGGAGCAGTGGAATGTTTGATGTATGTAGCTATCTTGCATGCCACATCTACATATATTCGAGTTCCTGGCTTTGATTCTGTAGGGATATTCGCTGTCGTAAGTGCATCCAGTGAGAATGCGGTTGATTATTTTGGTCTCTTTGGCACCTAAGTAGGAGTTGTGGAACCATGCTTTCTTTGATACGCATGGGAAGATCTGCGAAAAGAGGTTTGGTTTGAGGGCTGAGTACGCTAGAAAATCTTCATACCATTTGTGATAAATTTCATTTTTGATACTTCTTAGGGCCTGCTCATTAGTAAGGTTGACATGTGTTTCATCATCAGAATTGAGTGCATCCTTGGCTAGTTCATCGGCCGTTTCGTTGCCAGGAATCCCCTTATGGCTTGGTGTCCATATTATGGTCACCCTGTCAAAGTCTGCTTCCAGTATAGTTTTATGAATAGCACAGATGATATAGTTTTGAGTTCTTTTTTTGCTTAATAATAAACATGCCACTAGACTGTCCGTGAAAATTACTATTTTTCTATGATTGTGTAGTTTAGCCTGCTGTATGGCTTTTAAGATCGCTAAGGTTTCTCCAAAACTGGAGGAAGATTTAAAGTTCAGCTTGAAGGATTGTTTAGTTTTGTCAGAATAGTTGTAAATTGCTACTCCAGTGGCTACACCGCCAACTGAGGCGTCAGTATAGAAGATTTTGTAACCAGTCAAGTCATAATCATGAACCATTTGTCTATAAATGGTTCTGATAGTTTCACTAGGAACATCAGATTTTTTGTTATAGAGGGTTTTAGTAATTATACTAAGCCTAGAGTTATAAGCAACAGGTTGATCAGTTGTCCTGAGGTTGTCAAAGATGTGTCTAAATTTATTGAAAATGAAGCTATAACTGGAGTTCACAATGGGACCATTGAATAGTTGCTCTTTGAGAGATTCATCAAAGGTGATGTTGGTAATTAGCTCTTTTGCAGTGAGCCAATAGGCTCTTTCGGCAGGTGGGAGTTCATTTGCTACCGCATAAATGAGGGGACCTGGTGTAGAGGGGTTTAAGCCAATACTTCTTCTTAAAAAACTATTCTGGTATGTTTGGATCTTTTTATTTGTTGTTTTGGCACAATTTGACATGGAGGATCTGCTGTATTCTATCTTACTTCTCACTATGGTGCGGTAGTAGTTGATGGCAACCTTTGGATGAAGACCTGCTCTTACAGTGGTTATGCACTTAAACAGATTTGAGTTTCTTTGCGATTTTTTAAGTACATCATTATAGTGTTCGCTAACAGCCAATGACGCACTGATATGCCTGCCCAGGAATTTAAGAGCGTTGACCAGCTCTAGTCTTTGATTTTGAAACATTATATTGATGGGTTTTTTGTTGCCTTTGGAGAAGTACATGACTTTAGTCTTGTCTGAGGTGAAAGATAGATTTAGATTGTTACAAAGGTTTGAAAAGTTGTTAATTTTTTCCTGTAGATTGAGAACCGCCTTATCTAGATTGTGATGAGACGACATCAATACGAAGTCGTCCGCAAATTGATACACTTTGGTATTGGTGTCTTCAATGGAGTGTAGTTGTTTTGTGTAAATGTTGAATAGCAGGGGTGAGAGACAGCTTCCTTGTGGGAGGCCATCATTTATATCAATGGTGTCCACCCCCAGAACCAATTTTCTTAAAGCCAAAAAGTTGGAAATAAATTCAATGTAAGTCGGATGTAAACCGATACTAGTCATGACTGTTTTAAGTTGTACCAGACTGACACAGTTATAAGCATTACTGATGTCAGTTGATAAGATAATAGTTTTTAAGCCTTGGTTTTTGAGTATGGCAAGATCATGTAACATATAGTTGATGCAGACGGTGGCGGATTTTTTCTTTCTATAAGCGAAAGAGCGAGATGGTAGCAGTTGGGATTCTTCTACAAAATTGGAAATCCTGTCTTTTATTACCAAGTTTATACATTTTAGAAACACTGGCAGGAGAGCTATTGGTCTAAAGTTAGGTTCTTGTCTCTTTTAGGGATGGGCACTACACTAATTGTACGCCACCTTTCCGGAATCTGATTGGTCAAAAAAACGGCGTTTAACATTGTGCGGATAATGAATGATCTGGTAGGGCTTTAAGCATGCTGTATGTTATTCGGTCAGCACCCCCCGCTGAGTTTCCCTTTTTTTTTTGTAATACATCATGTAGTTCCTCAAACGATATGGCTAGTGCATTTGCAGGCCTTATCTCCTGATTGATTGGCAAGTTGTGGGTAGATACTGGGACTTGAATTTTTAGATGATGAAGATAGTTAAGATTATTTGCATCTGACCAGGATCCCCTATTATTAGTTTTAAAGTCACCTCTCATCGCTTTGACGAACCGCCATGCTTCTTTTGTGGTTGGGTCCTCGTTAAGTTGATCTATCCTTTTTTGAAATTGTTTCTTTTTCGCTTCTTTAACCTGATTCTTCCAGTCTTCTTTTATGTCAAGCAAATTTTGAAAGTTTGGTGGAGTGGGTTCTGTTTTGCACTTTTTATAGGCAATTTTTAGGAATCTGAAACTCTTCATTAGTGAGTCATTCTACTATCCTTTTGGACACCTATTTCCTTGAATGGAATAGGTGGCCGCGTTTAACTCTTCCTCGAATTTGTGATGAATATCATTCACATTAGGGGGTAAGTTGAGATGTTCTAACTCTCTCATAAGTTTGTGTTTAGCTAGAAACCTGGGCGAGATGTTTTCAATTGTGCTGTTTTCGATTGTTATTGGAAAATGGTAACTGCCCCCTATTCTAATAGGGTCAGTTTTCCATCTAAAGGATAGTCTGCTGTTGGAAAAGGATAGATCTAAAACAGACCCACTAGGGAGAGCTAGATTGTTTTTAAAAGTAATTGACCCATCATTCAATGCCCAGAAGTTGAACTCAGCTATGATTTTATGCAGATTGTTTCCTCGACAGGTAGTTATCTGATCCCCCCCATACTCTGGCTCTCGCATTGAAGTCCCCTAGTATTAGGACATTTTCAAAGTTTTCTAGAAAGGTTAACAGTCTGTTCATCTCATTTTTAAAGAGTTCAATGGGTATTGTTTGTGGGAAGTAGGTTGCGCAAAGTACTAAATTCGGTTTAAGGTTTTTCGTTTGAATAGTCAGTATGTCAAGTTCAGAGTTAAAAGACAGTTTACGAAATTTTATTCTTTTCTTTAGGACTATGGCTACACCACCATATCCGTCATCTCTATTTTTCTCAATTATGTTAAAATCTATAATGTTTCTGTGGGGTTGTTCGTTAGAACTAAAAATTTCACTCAAAACAGCTATGTCATAGTTGTACTGATTTAGAAAAAATTCAGTTGTGTCAATATTCGCATTAAGTGATTGACAGTTGTGTTGTAGGATCTTCATCATACACTCTGTGGGGCACACTGCACCCTTGCTTCATAATTTCTAACTCGTCCTGTATTATTATTTGTTCAAATTTTTGTTTAAGTTGTAAAATTTCGGTAAGTGGTTTGCTCAGCTGCTCATTAATGCAGAGGGTCTGGGTAATCTTGACGAGGTCGCTAAGTATCCTCTCCATCTCTGTAACTTTGTTTTTAACATATTCTGGTTTATCGAACACCGGAGTTGTTTCTATTCTGTCACGTATGTCCCTGGACCTCTCAACCGTCCTACTACTCCTAGCCTGCGTTGCATTTGCTTTATTAGCTACCCAGCTGTATTTAATTTTGGTCATCCTTCTGTTGACGCTAGTGTCTATTTTTCGTGTTGCTATCGCGTGATAGTGCCGGAAAATCTGCATCGTCTGCAGCCAAAATGTCAAATTGATTCTGTACATTTGGAAAATATGTCTGAAGAGTTTCTCTCCTAGAAATTTTTTTCACTGCCCTAATATGATTTACCATAGCTTCCTTCTCCCATGTTGGGCACTTGGTTTTGTCTGAAGATGAGTGTTCAGTGCTGCCGCACAGAATGCACCTTTTCCTGCATGAGCTCTCCTCACAACTGCCTTCACCACACATGATGCACCTCTTTTTGGACTTGCATGAGAATTGGGTATGCCCTAGCCTACCACAATTCATGCACTGCCTTAAAGGTGGTATGAAAAAATCAACATATAGTTTCGTATAGTCTAGGATGATGTACTTAGGAACTTCCTTTCCAGCAAAGCCTAACTTGATCGTGGTTGTAGGGGAATAGGTATTGTCCTCCAACTTTCTAGAAAAACGTTTCACTGACCTAATCGGGGCGCTGGATATGGCGTTGGCCATGATCTGAGAATCGGTGTAAGAAGTGGGGATGCCTCTAACGACACCGTATGACTCCAATGCGGTTTTTGGAATGAAGGGTCTCAGCCCTAGATCACTGATCTTCTTGTTTAAAATAAAATTGTTTGCAGATGCGCAGTTTTTAAAGGTAACTTTGTAGAGGGTTTTGCCAATTGACTGTATAAAGTCTATATCTTTAATATTCAAATGCTTAATTTTAGTGAAAAGGGTCAAGCCATTTGTTCTTCTATCATTTTGCATGTCTTTGCACTCAGATGAGTCTACTAGAGCAAGAATTATGCCAGAAAAATTTGGCGGATATAATTGTACATCGTTTAAAATCACCGTATCATTTTTTTCCTCCACTGTACTTGCACTATGTGTACCATCGGGCGCACATAGCGGTACTGTGTCGTCCGTTATGTTTCCGTTTGACGCATCGGCGTCGCCTACCATTTCATCATCACGCACATTTTCATCAAAATTGACTTCACCTATGGCACCCATTTCAGCTTTTATCTCTGCCAAATCATGCGTCTTTAGATATTTCACTATTTTCTCTTGCGTATTTTTCTTGAACTTCATGCCTCTAGCAAGGTTAGCGCTCGAGAAAGCCTCAAATTTTTCAGCCGTTGGCGTCTTCGACGCGGCTTTTCTTTTTACTGCCGTATGCGGCAGGTTTTCACTTGTAAAAAAACCACTATCAACAGAAAAAAGATTTTCCACACCTCACGAAAAATGCAAAATCACTCACCTGTAAAAACGTCTATCCTTTTGGTGGTTGATAATTAATGAGAAAATTAACGAAATCAGAAGCTGTTTTTTGGCCTATACCGCTATGCGTATGGCCTTTGCTGTACTTCACTGTAGAAAACTAAAAGTATAAGTTGTAGGCGCCAAAAGAAATCCACTAGATTATGCGCAAGACTCGTCCACACTCGCTCGCTGTTTGAAGGGGAATGGAATTAGGATTTAACTTCGATTTTTTTGCAAAAATTCGGGTTATAATCCCTAAGCGCGGCCGAGGGCCGCCTACGCGGAAAGGAATTCTACACAAAAATACTGTGGACGCAAGTAAAAATTGCGATTTTTGGCCATTTTTCTAAGTGGTCCGTAGGAAACCATAGGGGGCCTAGGTGGTCGGGGGTTGCATTTTTGTCAATAGCGGTTCATGCCCTTTCCAAAAAGGTCGGTTGGAGGTGCCACGCCCACTCTCCCTTCGCCCCCGCACCTTTACCGAACGGCCATAATGGAAAGTTTCCCCAACGATTTTTGTAGATGTGGTCAAATTGATCACTATCTTCATCAAACCTTTGACTGCAGTCCGCTCAATGAAGCCAGGGAGGAATTCGAGGTCCTCCAGAATTGTACTAACTTCACTGAAATATTTCACAATTTTGATAAACACAATCGCTCAACTAGCGGAATTTTTGGGAAAATTTTCCAATACGGAACCCGGCTTTTAAAAAAACAAAAATGAGGGGGTTTAGAGCGGCTTTTTGTGATTGTAAATCTGAAAACCCCACCCTCCGGAGGCTTGTAGTTTTTATGAAAATTGAATTTTAAGTTGCAAAAAATGTCAACTTCAACCTCACTTTTTGCTTTGTAAACCAATTGTACTACAATGTCGGTGCTGCCACACAACAAAAAATGCCCATAAAAAAAAGCACTGAAAACGAGAAACAATAAAAACGGGCATTGTAATTAACTTTTTTTTTTAATTAAATATCGATGTATTGATAAAAAAAAAGTGATTTAGTCTAAAATCGAGAGATTTTGTAATAAAAATGTTAACTTAGTTATTTATCGAAGTATTGATTTTCATGGGAAAAGCGGCGAAAGCGAAAATTTTTAATAAAACATCGCGCGATTTTTGACGTAGAATACGTCTTACCTTAAGGTATGGGGGCTATGTTCAAATGTTGTAGTTGTAATTTTTAGAGCTTCACAAAAACGCTTATTGCACGAGAACTAATAAAGCGATTTCAAAGAAAAGTGTGGCGTTTTAAAGATAAAATTCCAAACCTGTCGACAGATTCATTTTTGTAAATAACCAATTCGGTTTCTGTCGTAAAAACAACGGTAAACATTGCCTTATTTTGGGGTAAATTTTGAGCCTTTAAAGTGCTCTAGCAACTTATTGTTGGCATATATAACTTTCATTTTCGGGATATAGGTTCTTTGGAGCAGTAGAAATATTATCGGGTACAAATTTTATATAAATTTAACAAATATTGAGCATTTTAAGGCAAAAAATTGTTGAAAAAATTTGCAAATTTTTTTCATTACCAAAATGCTCGAAAACCGCTCAAATGATTTTGTTTTTGTTTTATTTAATCAAAAATTCAAGAGTTTTCCTTTCGTTTGGTATATGGGAAGTATTGGTTGATATCTTGTATATATGTTTATTTTATTCAAATATATGGGCATAAATGATTTTCCATACATAATCACCTCGTCATCATTTTGCAAACACGTGCATATGTTGGAAGTGTGGCATGGAGACAAAAAGTATGTATGTGTCCGTAAGTACATATTTCGGGGTTTATCGGTATAATAATCGATACTTTGTCGGTTTTATTACCGATGTTTTTATCGATTTTGCTATCGAAATTTTTATCGATAATGTTATTGATTTTGCTATCGATATTTTCGGAACTTATCGATATAATGATCGGTATTTTTTCGATTTTGTTATCGATATTTTTTCTCGATTTTGTTATAGATATTTTGTTGACTTTGTTGTGGATTTTGTTATCGACACTGTAATCGATTTTATGATAGATTATTTATCGATTTTGTTATCGATATTTTTATCGATTTTGTTATCGATTTTATTACCGATATTTTTATAGATTTTGTTGTCGGTATTTTAATCGATTTTGTAATCGATATTTTTACCGGTTTTGCTATCGATATTGTTATAGATTTTTTTATAGGTTTTATATTCGATATTTTTATTGATGTTGCTATCGATATTGGTATCGATATTTTTATGGATTTTGTTATGGATTTTGTTATCGACTTTATAATCGATGTTGTTATCGACTTTGTTATCGATTTTGTAATCGATATTAAGATAGATTTTGTAATCGATTTTGTAATCAGTATTGTTATCGATTTTGCTATCGATTTTGCTTTCGATATTGTTTCGATTTTGATATCAATATTTTCATCGATTTCTTTATCGATTTTGCTACCGATATTATTATCGCTTTTGTTATCGATATTTTTTGCTTAGTGTGTGCTTTTGTTTTTTTACTTGGATATGCTCTTAACCATACCACGTATTCTACGTTTAAATTTAGCGGCTGTATCTCCGATACAGCCTGCAGGCCAAGACGAAGGCGCTGGACTGTTCCTTTTTTTATTAACAATTTTCATTATTTATCGAAGTATTGATTTTTATGGGAAAAGCGCCGCAGGCGAAAATTTTTAATAAACAAATCGCGCGATTTTTTATTAAAAATGTTCATTATTTATCGAAGTATTGATTTTTATGGGAAAAGCGCCGCAGGCGAAAATTTTTAATAAACAAATCGCGCGATTTTTTATTAAAAATGTTCATTATTTATCGAAGTATTGATTTTTATGGGAAAAGCGCCGCAGGCGAAAATTTGTTTGTTTGTTTTTAACCGTTCCTTTGAAGAAGTCAGTATTTATCTGGAGCTTTGTGGTACTTATTTTCTCTTGTGTAACCGTTGTTATATTTTTGAAAATGTCTTCAAATTTTTGAAATATATGGGTGTAACTGGTTGAAAATCTTAGTTGGTTATTCATCAATAAATCTTTTGTGGGTAGGGCAAAGGCCCATGTTTTAATAATTTCTTTTGCCGTCGAGAGCTGGATTCGATAGTGTAGTGGAAGTTCTGCTGCCATGTGGTAAATTACATGAACTGGTGTTGAACGAATTAATCCCAGACATTTCCTCATTTATTTGTTGTTACAGCTAGACAGTTTCGCTAGTGCGTTTTTAGAGATGTTTGCAAACGACGATGCGGCATACTCAAGTTTGGATCTCGCAAAAGTTTTGTAAAAATTTAGTACTTTAGTTAGTGAAATGCCAAAGGTGCAACCACTTAGCGATTTTAAGAAGCTACAGGTTCTATCTACTTTATTAACTATTTCACTTATGTGTTGATTAGCCGAATTATTTTTATTTATGAATCTGCCTAGATATTTTATTGAATTCACCTGGTTAAGAGTAATGTTGATCTGGATGTTTAGTACTTTTCTCCTATTATTAAAGTGGATGACATTAGTTTTACTGAGGTTTAGTTTGAGATCCATTAGGTCGCATTTAGTTATGAACATTTCCAATTTTTGTTTTAATTGTCTGCAGGCTGTTTCTAGATTATTGTTTGTTGAAATAAGAAAAAAATCATCGGCAAACTGAAATGGTGTGCTGTTGTCATCATTTAGTTGGTGCAAATCTGCCGTATATAAATTAAAGAGAATCGGGCTGATGTCACTGCCTTGTAGTAATCCTCTATTGACTTCTATGCTCTGTGCTCCAAGATGGATAGTCCTTTTGCTCAAGAAGTTATGAATCCAGCCAGCAACTGGTTCAGATATTTGAAATTGTATTAAGATATTTGTCATCTTTCCAATGTTTATATTATCGTAGGCTTTTTCCAGGTCAATACATGCTCCTACTACATGTTTTCCCAAACTTTTCTGATGTAATATATTGTTAATAAGGTCATTTATACATAGTGATGTCGATAGTCGTTTACGAAACGCATATGATCTCGGAGGTAACAGGTTGTTGTTTTCAATGTGATTGTCTAAATGCATTTTGATTAGCCCTTCCATGGTTTTGAGTACTGTTGATAATAGCGATATTGGTCGGTAATTTTCGACCATTGCTGGGTCTTTACCCGGTTTCGGAATTGGTACCACTTTTATTTGTCTCCATTCTTCTGGGATTTGACCTCCGTTCCAAATATTCCTCAGTATTTTGAAAAGCTCTTCTTTTCCCGAGTCCTGTAAGCTATTTAGCATCCTATAGGAAATCCCATCTAGACCTTTCGCTGAGTCCGGTTTTCTGCTATGTAGGAAGTCTATAAAGTTATTAAAAGTAAATTCCGGTATATTATTTTCAAATTGTGGGTTATTATTAAACGCAATAATTGCAGGTGACTGGGTGGAACTAGTTCGGTTAGCTATTATTTGTAAATATTCATATTTTTGTGAATTGTTCCAGCTGTTGTTAGTTGATTTGGTGCATCCATATTTTTTAAGTCTATTTATTTCATTCCATATAAATTTGTTGTTTTTTGTTTCGTTGATGTCTTGCAGGAGTTGGTTGAAATTTTCCTTTTTGCTGATTTTAATTTCTTTTCTGAGGTTGGCTTGTGCTTCAGCGAGTTTTTGGAGATTTTCTGCTGTTCTTTAAGCTTCATATCTGGCTCTAGCATTATTTCGTAATTTATACAGTCTTGCCACTTCATTGTTCCACCATTTTTTGGGTACGTATTTATTGTTATTGTTGATTGTTATCGTGTTTTTATTTATAAGGTCTTTAATGTTTGTGTTGAACTCCTGTAGGGAATTTCCAATCCTTAATTGTGTTATGCCATCTAGTATTTTATTATTAAGTATTTTGATCGTGTTTGTGATTTTTGGTTTAAACTTCTTATCTTATCCAATTCAATTAATATCGGGTGGTGGTTACTGCCGGTAATTTTCAGTGGTAGTGTCTTCCAAGTTATGTTTTGACTGCCTTTGTTGCAGAACGTGACGTCTATCCAAGAAGAAGTGTTGACTGTACGGAAAGTCGTACTACCGTCGTTTAGACACACAAAGTCATAGTCGTTCGCATTATTTTCTAGTATGTCACCTTTAACGTCTGTGCTGTTTCCTCCCCAAAGTGTTGATCTGCAATTCACATCTCCAGCTATTACCTGGTAAATTATGAGCCATAATAAATGTTTTCCCGAGTTCCGTTTTAAATTCTAAAGTTGTCATATCCGGTGGGCAGTATATACTAAATATGTTAATGTTATTCTTTAAGTTAAGGGTGGTGATTCCGATTATGTCCGCTGTTGTGTTAAATTTAATAATTGAGAATTGTATGTGTTTCTTAATATAGATACCGGTACCCCCGTATCCGTCTATCCTGTACTTTCCAATGAAGTTGTATTGTGCGAGGGATGTTGTACTATTGTTGGTCAGCCAGATTTCGCTTAGAATCGCAATGTCAATATTTTCATGTTGTAATGTTAGCTCTAAAAGTTCTTTGTTATTGTTTTTCCTAAGGCTCTGTATATTATATTGTATAATTTTCATTTTTGGAGTTGATTTTTAATTTAAATAGATCTGATAATACGTTAAGTTGTTTTAGTCCATTGTGTATGTTAGCTAATAATTCGTATTCTTCGTTATTTTGCATATGTGGTGCCTTTTGAATCATAAAGTCTGATATAAGTTTGCTCAATCTCTCTGAAATCTTTTCTTGTGCTTGTATATCTGTGTTCGTATGGAAAAGTAGCTTATGTCGAAACGCTGGCTTTAGTATAATGCGGCATTCGCTTTATTCTTTAAACGCACAGAAATTTTTCGATGAGACTTAATAAGAATAATGACTTGCTAGTATCGGAACTATTTCTGGCACGTTTATTTGCCAAACGTTGTTCAACAGCTCAGTTGCTGTGAGTCATTCGCAATCGCATGCTGCGAATGCCGATTTATACTAAATCCAGCTCTTCGACATAAGCTACTTTTCCATACGAACACAGATATGTTCACCAGCCTCTTTTGGGAATGCCAGTTCTGTGATTTTTTCCTTTTCTTTAGTAGCTTCTTTCCATTCTCTCACTGTTGCCTCTGCATTTTCTATTTCTCTCTTTCGATTCGGATAGTTTTTAACCATTTTGGCAAATGAGTTGTGTTTGTGCAGGAATTTAGCTGACTCCATAGTATTGTTGTACATGTTTAATGTTGGTGTTTTTGTTAGTTGTGGGAAATCTTTATCTAGTGTACTGTCGTCTTTGAGTAATTCGAATCTATTTCCGAATATACTGGAGTATTTAGCTCTTGCTTTTCGTATCTGTAGATTTTCTAAAGTCATAATCCGTTTAATCGTATACGCCTTGAGTCTAGCCGGGCATTCCTTAAAAGTGGCTTCATGGTCTTCTTTACAGTTGACACACTTGGGTCTATCGCAATTTACACTCTTGTCATGTGTTTCTCCACACTTCACACATATGGTTGTAGGTTTTTTGCAATGCTGGGCAAAGTGGTTAAACCTGTAACACCTGTAGCACTGAGCAAATAAAATGAAATGTTTGACGTTAATTTTCGTGTATTCAAAAGAGATCTCGTTTGGAATTTCTAACCCGTCAAAAATTAGTTTGACTCTTTTTGTCGGAATTTTAATACTGCCTTCCGTGCGCATTACTCTAATTACTCTCACGATCTGAATCGGCGATTTAATTCCCTGCATTAGTTCTGTCTCAGTTGTGCCAATAGGAATATCGAAAATAATCCCCATTTTAGTGACAAAATGTGTGAAAATTTTTGGTTCATATTCATGTTTCATTATTTCTTGGTTTTGAGAAAAGTTATTGGCTGCTGGTGCATTTGTAAACGTAAGTTTACATCTGCCATAACCTATTTTAGTCACGTCATCCAGATCTTGTATATTTAATACAAATTGCGTTAATTGGGCTTCTTTCCTCATTCTTTGCATGTTTGTCCAAATATACTATATATGGTCCTTTATGGTTAGTATTATATGTTAAGTTTAACTTACTAGTTCCTGTGGTATTGATTTGGTTATGGTGAGTGTTCGTTGTCGTTTCCATGTTGGGTATAAAACCTGTTACCTTCACGGATCCAGTATCTCCCGTTAACCAATCATCTTTTCTTGGCATTTTAAATTTTGCTCCCGACTTACTTCGGCTCCTACTTCTCCGCGTGTCTTTGGCAGAGGGACGCTCTAGTCCCTCGCCATCGTCCTCCATGGTTGGTCGATCCCTTTTGTAGCTTATCCTTGTAGTGTTGTTTATTAATATGAAATCTATATTTGTCTGTTTATATGTATTTGGTTATGCTAAGCGCAAAATAATTTCCAATTAATCTTATTTAATTTAATATTTTTTTAATTAGTCGATTGCGTGGGAAAATTTTTTCGCGCGTCCTTAGCGTTGCCAGATTCGAATCCCTTCGTGATTCTTGTATTATTGAATCATGGTATCTTCGTTTCGTTGTTGCTTAGTGTTGCCAGACATTCTGTCAGCCCACATTGGAATTAAATTATACACGAGTATGGCAAACTCGAGGAATCAGTGTGTCAGTTTGTGGCTTGGCCATATCTCAATAGAGAGAAACTAAACTTTAAAACTAATTCCTTCAAACTTTCATTACAAATCAGAGCCTGAGGAAATGAAGCAAAAATCATCCGCAAATTGTAGAAGCTGGAGGTTATCATCTGTAAGCTCATAAAGGCTTGAGGTGTATACATATATTGAAGTACAATGGTGACAGGCAGCTGCCTTGTGGTATACCATTATAGATTTCAGTAGTATTATTACCAATATTAAGAACTCTGAAAGCAAGGAAGTTAACTATCCACTCAATATAAAGATTTTCAACATTAAGTTCAATAAGCAGGTTGTTTAGAATTTTTATATCTACACAGTTGTAGGCATTGGAAATATCCATGGTGCAGAGAATTACCTGTTTCTTATTGGATTTAATTAAGCTTATATTGTGTAGAATGTGATTAATACATACAGCAGACGATTTGTTTTTCCTGTAGGCAAAGGAATTTTCGGGAAGCATATTGTTGTTCTCTATGAAGCAGTATAGCCTTTCTTTTATGCATAAGTTTATCAGTTTCAGTAAAACAGATATTAAGGCAATTGGACGAAAGTTATTGAAGTCGTTCAGATCCTTCTCTTTTTTGGGGTATTGGGACTATTTTTATAATTCGCCAGTGGTCAGGTATCTGATTTGAAAGAAATATATCATTTAGGGATGTTTTTAGAGCATTTAGGGTAATTTCAGGAAGCGATTTCAGCATTTGATATGTTATTTTGTCCACACCAGCCGCTGACCTTTTTTTTCCTAGTTAGGCTGCTAGATATCTCATCAAATGTAAGAGCTAGACTCGGATCAGACTCTACTGTTTTATTCAGTGCTAGTCTAGTGGTTTGACTGGGGACCTGCCTGTTTAATAAATCTAGAAAGCTCATATCGTTCTCATGATTCCAATAGGAGTTATTTTGGTTGTAATCGCCTCTTAGAGCTTTTACAAACCGCCACACATTTCTACCATTATCAGTATTAATTTCTTCAATTTTATTATTGAAGTTAGCCTTTTTGGCCTTCTTAACCTCCTTCCTCCATTCTTTCTGCTGAATCAATAGGTTCTCAAAGTTTACAGGACTGGGGAAATTATTAGCTTTCTTAGTAGCCACAGTCAAAAGCCTGTACATTTTGCTTAAGTTTTCATTCCACCAAGCCTTGGGCTTCCTGTCATTTTTAACTATATATGTAGCACTTTATTTCTTCTCCCAGCCGGCAAAATCATCGTAAACAAGCTCGTAATTGGATATTTTCTCGAGAAAAGCCGGATTAAAAATCGTTTGTGATAGCCATTTACGACTCTTTTTCGAACACTTTTTCGCTTTAAATTGTGCATCGCCTACGAACAGTCGTAAACGGATCGAAAAAGCATTCGTGTGCGAATCTTTTTACGTCCGTTTTTTAATTGTAAACAAGTCTCGTAAACGATTAATTTACGTTAAAAAAGCGTTTTTTTACACTGCTTTATCTACTGTTTTTGAATGCTAAAAATAAAGGCAATTAATAAATTCAAATTATTGTAGTTATTTTATTGAATAGAATTATAATTAATAAATATTTATAGTACCGGATCAAAGTATTGGCACAGAGAATTTTTCGCAATGTATGCAAAGTTTTTTACTTGAATTTCTTTTCGCACATTTTTTTTTTAATATAGTTAGTATGAAGACCTACTTTCAAATCAGATTTTTGAGAAAAATTCTAAGTATGCAGTTTTATGTATATCCTATTATATTTTAGTATAACATAGTGCAAGCTTGAAGTTGTCAGAAAACCGCGTTGATTTTTGACAAGTTTTTTACGCATGCAAATTATGTGCGACATTTTTTTCTTGTATGAAAGGAACTGCGTATAAAAAATTGCCAAAAAACAATGAGGTTTTCTAGCTATTCAAGCGTGCACTTTATTATACTAAAATTAAATGGGCTATAAAACTGCATAATTAGAATTTTTCTAAAAAATCTGATTTGAAAGTAGAACTTCATACTAGCTATATTTTTATAAAAAACAATTAGAGAAGAAATCAGAATAAAAAACTTTGCATTCATGGCGAAAAATTCTCTGTGCCAATATTTTTTCCCGGCACTGTATATGTGAAGATATTTTCAGATAAATAAATATTAACAAACTATCTATTAACAATTTAACAATTAAATAAGAGGGGTTTAATATATATTATAAAGTAGCTGAATTTTTTTTTATCTTTTTTGTCGATAGGCTGGCAAATTTTTTTTGCCGGTCGTGTGCATATTGGAAGTGCTTCTTTGAAACGGAAATAAAAACTTCTTCGTCGGAGTTAAATTTTTGACGAAAAGCACCTAAGAAAATAAAGTGAAAGATTAAACTCCATTGGAAATCGGAAAATTTAATTAAGTAAAAAGTGGTAATAAATAATATTATTATCCGTACTTCTTATTGCCGCAGTCGTTGCCAAACCAATAGCGCTGCTTTTGGTACCAGTTCCCTTCCACGAGAAAAGTTCTGCTACCTCATCTGTAATAATTTTCCGCCAGCACGTTCTTAAATATTTATCTACATTTAAAATATTTATAGCTTCGAGTTCAGAAACCTATAAAGTGTTTAAAGAATGCAATAAAAATTATTTTATTATGATTAATTTATGTTTTTAGTTACCAATAATTGTTGTTTTTCACTTGAACTCCCAAGGTCTTTTCCATATTCCATAAATGCATGCTTTTCCTTAAATGGGCTTCTGGTAGATCGTCCTTTGCGTTTGCACCAGTCTGCCAATAAGTCACATACTTAATAACTTTCTTAAATTTAATATTTAACAAACTACTTACATACTTATAAAATATTGTGATTGAAGAAAAATTGTCAACAAAACTAAAATTATTTATTGTGCTGACAAATAACTACAAGCCTCTTTCTATTATATTTTTTTGTTTTATCGTTTACGAGCTTTTCTCTAACTTTTTGGCGATACGAGAATCCCTCGTAAAACATAATGTTCGTAAAATGTAGGTTTTATTGCTGGCTGGACTGTTATTTTGTTTTCAAATTCTTGTATGTTGGACTCACATTCTAGCGTTTTGAGTGAAGAAAGAAGTTTATTTTTTGCAATAAAATAGCACGACTTGTTTTTTATTCCACTGATATCAATGGTTATGGGTAGATGGTGACTGCCACCAATTCTAATATTGTCCACATGCCAAGTGCAGGGAATTCCACTGTTGGTAAAAGCCAGGTCTAACACCGATCCATTATTAGTGTAAAAGTCTCTTTGATACGTAAAGGAGCCAGTATTTAGGCAGAAAAGACTAGATTGTAAAATGTGCTGAGTTAGATGTTTGCCTCTGTTTGATTCCGTTGTATCACCCCATATAGTTGTCCTGGCATTAAAATCACCCATTACAAAAACATTTTCATGCCGATCTGAAAAGTCAATTACACGTAGTATTTCATTATTGAATTCACTAATGGTTACATTAGGAGGAAAGTACGCAGTGATTAGAAAAAAATTTGGACTTAGATTGAGCGTTTCAATAATTAGGATTTTTTAAAATCAGAGTTAAATATTACTTTTTTATATTTGATGTTGCGCTTTAGGGCAATTGCCACACCACCATACCCATCATTGCGATATTTTTTAATCATATTGTAGCCAATCAACCTCCTATGGGAAGAGTTGGCTGTAAGAAAGATTTCATTTAGACATACAATGTCAAATTGATGCTTGTGGATATAGAATTCTAGAGAATCTAAATTTGCTTTTGGCGATTGAATATTATATTGCAAGATCTTCATTTTCAAGGAAGGAGGAATTATCTGAATTAATTATAGCTCTCTCGTCATTGTTATTCAAGATCAAATCAAATTGGATTTTTAGGAATTGAACCTGTTGAAAGGTGTCATTATCTTGGAATTCGATGGAAATTTTTTGAGTTATTTTGAGGAGTTGCGTCATTAGTTTCTCCATTTGAGTTACTATTCCTTTTTGATAGGATTGAGTTTCAAAAACAGGGATATAGTTAGATTTATTATTAGTTCTTTTTGAAAAGCTAGGTTGCATTGGCTCCTGTCTAGCTTGACGTTTTTTAAGAACCGAGCTATAAGATTTTTTTGTCATATTGCGATTAATGTTAAGATCTTTGTTTATAGTTTCATCAACCTGATCGCAGACTGAAGGAAAGTTAGTTTCGTCCTCCTCAAAAATACTAAATCTATTGTTGTTTTTTGGATAATAAGTATCTAGCACTTCTTTTCGTGACATCTTCTTAACCGTCTTGATGCGGTTCACAGTCATCTCCTTCTCCCAGTGAGGGCATAGGAGTTTATCTTTTGCTGTATGGCCACTATTGCCACATAAAATACAGTTATTCGTATCACAATCAGATTTGCACTCGTTTTTACCACATTTAAGGCACCTAATTTTTGATTTACAGGACATTAGGGATATTAGTCTTCCACAGTTGTTGCACTGCCTCAAAGGAGGAATATAGAAGTCTACATCAAGCTTTGTATATTCGCAAATAATTTGCTTGGGAATTTCATTTCCCGAAAAACCTATTTTTAGGGTAGTAATTGGAATGTAAATGTGTATTGAATGGAGTAAAGAAAAATGTAACCACTATCTAGCCAAGACTCACCTGACCTCCAGTTTGTTGTAACCAATTTTTATTTTAAGTTAACGCGACGCAAAAATGAATTAATTGATTTTAAGTGCTGTTTATCAGCACACAAACACGCCCACACAATGGCCTTTGTCACTAAATTGCTCTTTTATGCTTAATTACACAATTTACGGTGGGTACAGTACACTTTAGAGATTTGAATACGCGACGAACAACCTTCGCCCTTGAATGCCAAAATCCGAATGGCGGGATTTAACTTTGATTTTTTGGGTACTGTTTGTGAATTTGTACAACGATTTTGGGTTGCTGTGCCCAAACGCGTGAATCGAATCAAAAAACTTTTACACACACTTGCTCTTTTTGCTTCTTTTACATCTTTCTTCCATTCCTCCTCTAAACGGGAGGCTCTTTCCAGATCTTCCAACCTACATGTTTTCCTAGCCTTGCATCTAGCCGCATTTAATAGTCTATACTTTCTGGATAACGATTCATTCCACCACGCTTTGGGGGAATGTTTGAATTTATTTAAGTCCATCGTCGATCTATTTCTAGCATAATTCATTTCGTGAGTCAGTTCACTAATACTCCTAATATTTCTAATCTCACCAAGCCTGTTGTGAAAAACATTTTTAGAAACAAAATGAAAAGGTTGTTTTGAAATAGTACACACATCAATTATGATCGGACAGTGATGGCTGCCACCAATAAAGGTTCTCTTAAACTCCCACCCCACATCGGAGTCCACATCATTAAAGGACAAATCAAGCACACTGCTATGCCCTGCATCCGCCAGCAACGAGCTTACAAAAAAGTTTTTTGAACCCTCATTTAGACATCTCAACCTCGTATTACCCAGTAGGTCCCATAAAATTGTACCTTTGGAAGACTCTATGGTATCACCCCACCTGGACAGCCTGGCGTTAAAATCGCCCAACAGTAACAAATTCGAGTGCGCATTCAAAAATTCCACTCGTAATACTAGGCTGAAAATATACACTACAAATCGTCATGTTCACACTGAGGTTCGTAGTTTTGGCTATAATTATGTCATAGGGCGTGCAATACTTGACTCTCCTGAACTTTATATTGTTCCTAAAGCGAGTTGCAACACCCCCATATCCATCTGGTCAAATTTTTTTTAAAAGTTTAAACTGAAAGTTTATGATCTTCTCTACTATCATCATGTGAAAAGATCTCCTGTAACGATACAATATCAATTGCAAAATGGTCTATAAACATATCAATGTGACATTTATTGGTTTTCAAACTTTGGCAGTTATATTGTAGAGGCCCTCCTTCACTATTATCAAACTTAAGTGCCGCAATTACCGAAATAAGAGGATCATCTCTATTTATATTAAAACGCTCACAAAGCTGGTTTATAATTCACTCTACCTCTGACACCTTTGACCAACCCTCCAACTCATAGCATGGTACAGTTCGGGTTTTAATTTTCTTTTCGATCCGAGGCACAGCTTTTGGTACCTGCATTTGTTTTCTTGCTATTATGTTGTATTTCTGTCTCACTAGTCGTTTGTTCGCTTCTCTGTCAGCATTCACCACCCCCACTTCTGTTTTTCTCAAAGCAGGAAATTCATTCTCATAATCTGAAAGCATTTCAAACCTGTTCTGATACCTCAACTGCTCATATGCATCATATGCTTCCTTTTTCGCGATTAAGCGACACATGTGTAGTATCTCCACACAAGATGCACTTGGTATCGATGCACCTATCACTGCACTTTCCCTCCACACCGCAAAGAATGCATCTCGTCTTAGTCCTGCACCCTATCCTGGTATGCCCAAGCCTACCACAATTATTGGTATTGGCATTGCTTAACGGGAGGAAAGTAATGCAATATTTTAAAGTTAGTGAAAAAATTTGTACCTTCTCAGGAAGCTGACTACCCTCAAAACCTATCCTAACTGTTTGCGTGGAAATAAAATTATCCCTGTCGTTTTTATCTCTCCTCTTAATCCGCTGAACACCAGTCACCCTAATGTCATATCTAATATTTTCCAAAAGCTCCTTGTCCGATATATCCTATGGGATGTACCTAACGACCCCCCAAGTTTCTATAAAAGACCTTGGGATAAAAGGTCTAATATTGACTTCTGCCAGTTTTGGGTTTTTAAGACATTCATTTGCCGCATTGATCGTTTCAAATTTTATTTTGTACAACGTTCTACCTACTGCTGTAACTTCCTTTACACCTGAAAATCCAAAATTCTTAATTCTGTTCTAAAGGAACAGACCATTTTTAACACTTGTGTTTTCGAACAAGCCTGACTTCGCCGTATCCATGAGGACCGCAGCTATTTCCTTATAACTCAGTGGAAACTCAGTTATGTCCCTCTTAGTTTCACCCTTTTGGACATCCCTATTGCCAACAACCTGGCTAGCATGAGGCATGTCAAAACTTTGCTCAGTTATATCAGCATTTCTATTTGCTTTCAAACTACCTCCAAACATACTCGACACCGACCCTATTTCAATAGTAGTCTCTTGCGACTGTACATCAGTAATATTCACACCACCCGACTCAATACTGTTTGAGGTTAGATCCGACTGTTTTCCCATTTCAAATCACTTAAACGGAATTTGGCTAGACATTTCACCAACGTCCAGATTAGAATTAGTCCCATCTTCATTTTTCTTCAACTCAATCGCGCGTAACAAAGACGCCCTAGATCCTAGCATACTTTGCAAAGCCGGCAAGTTGCTCGCCTTCAAACCACTTTTAAATTTCAAATCATTTTTCTGTCTACGCCTTTTGGGCTCAGATTTATAGTCTTGTTCAGAAGAACTTTTCTGGTCAAAAAAATTTACACCCGGGTTCCCAGGGTCATCATCCATTTCAGACGCCGAAGTGCCCGCCATTTTAAACTACGTAACTGTAAAAATGCCAAGCACTTACCCACAAATCCGAAACAAAATCAGCCAAGATACCAGAAAAAGATGCGTAGGTCGACGAAAAGCCTTCCTTTTAGATAATCCTGAACTTAGCTTTTAATCTAAAGATTCTTAAATCTCACAAAATATGTAGATTTTTCTTTTTTTCCTAAAAGCTTGAAGTTAGCGTTCACAAAAATCAAAACGATGCCAGACACAAAAAATTCACACG
Source organism: Rhagoletis zephyria (assembly GCF_001687245.7). Lineage (NCBI taxonomy): Eukaryota > Metazoa > Arthropoda > Insecta > Diptera > Tephritidae > Rhagoletis > Rhagoletis zephyria. The sequence goes on along the minus strand of NW_016159347.1, from coordinate 61,905 downwards.
TCAGTCCTCGTTGAAATCTAAACGGGAGAGTAATTGTTTTAAGTTTTAAGTTACTCCTATACCAAACGGCATGGATAATTATTTGGCCCATTCAACGAGTGGAGCGCCATCACCAATTATGCATTTGTATGCTTTCGTTCAATAGTTTATTACTCGTTATTTTATCATATGATTATAGCTCTGATCCAATACTTTTCGTGAAAAATCCTGTAAAACTGTCAAACAGCAAAATTACTCTCTGAAGTGAGAGTAAAAAGTCAGTAACAACAAAAAGTGCGGGAACAAAAAAACCATTCTTCCTGTAAAAACGTCAACCAGTGATTGCTTGACGCTTTTCATGATTTTACCAGAAGAAAAATCTCGGGTAAAATCTGGCAACTTCATTCTCTACACAACTCTCCAAAGGTCGCTCTGATTTACAGAATTTTGGAGGATTTCGGAGTACGGGAACATTTTTCCTGTAACTTCCTGCAAGTTCGTGTAAAATCCTGTAAGTTCATGGAGTACTGGATCAGGGCTTATATGTGTGGTGAATAAATTTAACTTATGCTGTATGCTGTGATTGTTTATGTGCTTATCAGTGGGTATTGTTTGATATTACAATTGTGGTTCATAAATTAATTTTAGTTTTTGTGATAAATTCATTTATGATTTTCAGGGCTTCCAGTCCTTCCGATTTTATAAGTTGAATCATAGTGCTATATTTGTCAAGTGCAGAGAATTTACTTCGGTTTGCTTCCCATCTGGGACACATATGTAAAATGTGTGAAGTGTCTTCTTCGCAGCTGCAGGTCTCGCATTTATTACTTTCAGTTACTTTTAATCTAGGCATTGTTCATTTGCCAAAAGTGTGATTAGTTAGAATTCGACATAACATTTTTGTCTGTGAAGCGGTTAATTTGAATTTAGGTTTGTGGAACCATGGTTTTTTTTATGATCTTGGGAAATAATGCACAGTAATCTTTTCCTTTTTCTAAGCTTGTTGTCGCGTATTCTTGTTGCCATTTTAGGGACAGTCTCCTTTCTATCTCTTTGACTGCATCCATTAGGGTCCAGCCTATGTTTTCGTAACGACCCGTGTGTTCGGCGTTTTTTGCGGCTAAATCAACAACTGTATTCTGATGAATGTTTTTGTGGCCAGGTATGTAGTGTATTTCCACTTCCGATATGTTGATGTTGTTTTTTAATAGGTGAATTTGTATTACCAGGCTTTGGTGCTGTCTTCGTTGTTTAGTGCTAGTATTCCAGACTTGCCGTCCGTTAATATCGCTATTCTGGGTAAATTTAGCCAAATAGCATAATTTATTGCTTTTTCAAACGCCCAGAGTTCCGCTGTCATGGACGACATATGTTTGTCGGTATAGAATACTTGTGTGGTATACGTTTTTTCATAATGAAATGCAGCCTTAGTGAGATGGTCTTTTACTGTTCCATCTGTATATAAAATTTCCAAATTTTTATCTCTAAGCTGATTAATTTTTTCTTTAAATAGTTGATTTATCAAGGTTTCGTTAGCATCTGATTTGTTCTTGGTTGTTCCTTTAAAAAATTCCGTTTGTAACGTTAGTTTTTGTGTTGGTAGTTTTGTTTTCCTTATAGTTCTTATGTTTTTTTTATGATGTCCTCGAATTCATAAAATATTTTGGTATAGCTGGTAGAAATTTGTATTTGCTGGTGACTTAATAGTTCTTTGGCTGGAAGTTCAAAGGCAAAAAACTTTAAGTATTTCTTTAGCTGTAGAAAGTTGCAGTCTGTATTGAAGAGGAAGTTCAGCTGGCATATGATGTCATACGTGGTTTGGGGTAGATTTGATAAGTCCCATACTTTTCCTCATGAATTTATTGTTACAACTATTGAGCTTACCTAAGGCGGTTTTGGATATGTTCGCGAATGATGATGCCGCATATTCTAATTTGGATCTTGTGAAGGCTTTGTATAGCTGTAGGGCTCTAGACGGTCGCACTCCAAAGGTGCATCCGCTCAACGTTTTGAGAAAATTACATCTTTTGTTGGTTTTATCTGTTATTTCGTTTATGTGGAGATTTGCTGAGTTGTTTTTGTTGATAAAGCGTCCTAAATATTTAATCGAATTGACTTGACTTATATATGAATGTCTAGGGCTTTTCTTTTGTTGTTAAAATGTATTAAATTAGTCTTTTCAAAATTAATGGTTAGGTCCAGTTGGTCGCAGATATCCTTAAATTTCTCAAGCTTATATTTTAATTGAGTTTTAGCCGAGATAAATTGACTATCAGCCGTTATTAAGAAAACATTATCCGCGAATTGAAATAGAATAGTGTTGTTGTCAGATATTTGGTGTAATTTCTTTGTATAAATGTTAAATAATAATGGGCTAAGTCCACTCCCCTGTAATAGTCCTTTGTTGGTTTCAATACTTTCTTTGCCAAGGTGTAAAATTCTTCTGCTGAGGAAATCCTTAATCCATTTGACAACCGCTTCTTTTGTGTTAATTTCATTTAGAATACTGGTTAAGGTTTGAATATTGACATTATCGTACGCCTTCTGCAGATCAATTCCTGTTCCTACTACGTGTTTACCAATGCTTTTAAAATGACCGAGTTAATAACATCATTGATACATTGAGTTGTAGATCTCCTCTTGCGAAAAGCTTATGATCTTGGAGGTAGGATATTATGTCGGTCTATATGCTCGTCGAGATTATCTTTGATAATTCCTTCCATCGTCTTGTACAGTGTAGATAAAAGTGCGATCGGTCTGTAACTCTCTGTTATTGCTGGATCCTTATTGGATTTTAAAATCGGGATTATTTTAATGTGTCTCCATTGCTCAGGTATTCGTCCCTCTATCCAGGTATTTTTCAATAGTTGGAAGAGGGCCTCTTTCTCTGTTTCTTGAAGATTGTTAATCATACGGTAGGATATATTGTCCATTCCCTTAGCCGAATCAGGCGGTAAAATAGATTTGTACTTTTTCCGGCAACTGATCACCCGCAAAACTAATTTTGACCGTCTGCGTCGGCAAGAAGTTTTCTCGATTTTCCCTATCTCTTCTCTTAATCCTGGCAACTGCCGTGACTCGCACATCTGAGGTTATGTTAGCAAAAATGTCTTCATCACTGAAATCCTCAGGGATGTTTCTAACAACTCCATAGGACTCAACGAAGGATCTTGGAATGAACGCCCTAACACAAATTAGCCGCTTCAGCTGAATCAAACACATTTTTGTACAGTGTCCTGCCTGTAATTTTCACATCTGTGACTCCATCTATACCAAAGTATCGGATCTTACCCCACAAGAACTGGCCATTGCTGGCTCTCTTGTTGTCAAACAAGTTGGAATTGGCCGATCAGGACTGCAAAAACCCCTTTATGGTCAGGTTCATACCTTCTATTCTCCGTCAGATTTTTTTTTATGTTAGTTTTGTTAACCAGCCCTATGTCATTGTCAATGTTTGTCTCGACCACCTGGTCAGATAAATTGCCAGCAGGCAGACCCCCAGCATCAAAACCATTTTCTACAAATTGCAAACTTTCCTCAACTGCATCTGGATGATTAGATGTTATATTTTGAGTAACCGTACCTGATATTGTTTCACCAGAGGGACAAGCTCCTTCACGCGGTACCATAGTAGCATTATTGGCAGTAATTTCCGCAATAACTTTATTAAGAGAGCCCTTAGGCACAATCATGCCGCTAAATGGGGGTAGAGTTTTCGATTTAAATTTATTTGTCTTTGCTTTTTTTTTTAGCAGTCTTTGCTTGCTTGCGTCTTTTTGCCTCCCTGTCCCCTTCCGAAGCCTGGAAGCCATCAAAATCATCCGCCATTTCACTGAATTCGCAAGCCATGGCTGACGCCGAAGCGCCCGCCATTTTGTAAAAAAAGTTAACCGAATCCAAAATACAAGCGCACTTACCAGAAAGTTCCAAAATGACAGAAAAGTATATACAAGCTCTTGATCGCAGTAGAATGCAACCTAATATATTCTTGTTTCTTCAGTACTTATCAGGATATAAAGATTTTTACAAAAATTTTCTTAAATAAAAGAAATAGACTTAGCTCAAATTTTTAAAGAACCTCATTCAACTTTGCCTCCTTTAGAAAGCAAATCAACTCCCTGAGCAGACCGAAGTCGTTTTTGGCAAAAATTTCTGCATTTGCGTATTGTATTGCGTTGGCATATTCTACTTTGCTCCTAACAAAAGACCTGTATAAGTTTACCGCTACTTTTGGAACCAGTCCGCTTTTGTAGGTGGCAATTTCCTCATAAGATTTTTCCCAGGAACCGCAATTTTCTTTAATCGGTTAACCTGTTCACTCACCGACCCATTTGAGCTCCTGCCTAACCGTTTCAGCGAGCGAGCCTGCTCACTACCACCAAACCTCAACGAAAAGGAATTTCTTCTATTGGAATTTACACACATAAACTTGGTTTTCGCTATATTAATGCCCAGATTGAGGTCCCTGCACATACTACTAAAAGCGGCCAACTTTCCCTTTAAGATACCAATCTCATCAAGCTCCGTTTTACCATAGCAAACAAAAGCAAAATCATCCGCAAACTGAAAGATAAGAGTACTTTCATCCTTCAAGCATGAAGCCCAGCCGTGTACAAGTTAAACAGCACAGGAGAGAGACAGCTTCCCTGCGAGAGCCCATTCCCCACCTGAACCGAGTGCCTCCCCAAGACAAGAGTTCTCCTTGAAAAGAAGTTGAACACCCACTCCCGTATATTACCGTCCACATGCAGCTTTTCCATTATAACCCTCAGTTTATCGATGCTGACACAGTTATACGCATCCGAAATATCGAGCACGCACACAAACACCTTTTTCCTGCGAGCCTTTAACTCACCAGACCAGTACAAAAATTCGTTAAGACACATATCAGCCGATCTTCCCTTCCTGTAGGCAAAACTACCCTCCGGGAAAACATTATTAGATTCCGCCCATTCCATAAGTCTTTCTTTGGCCATCATATTGAGGATATTTAGCAAAAACAGACAGTAGCGAGATAGGCCTGAAATTCCTTATATCACTAAGATCCTTATCATGTTTAGGAATGGGCACAATTTTAACAATCCTCCACTCCTCTCTCACGTGATTTTCGTTGAACAACCTTCTCATGTCCCGCAACATGGCCACCTTAGTGATCTCCCGAAGTCTTTTCAGCATGCTGAAAGTTACTCCATCCACCCCTCCTGCAGATTTCTTTTTTTTGCTTAAAACTTTGTTCAGTGCATCTATGGAGAAATAACAAAAATCCCCCGCACCCTCATTTATGGGTTCATACCTGGTCTGCAACCTGTCGTCAGGCTGAGCAACCACCTGACTCTTTAAGTAACTCCAGGTATTTAACTTGATCTTCACTCGACCAGCCAGTAACAGTCTTCCGACTACCCTTTACGCTGTTTACGAACCTCCAAGCATCCACCGAGTTAGGACAATCATTCAGCTCATTAATTTTGGCCCGATAACTGTCAGCCTTAGCTTTTTTTACCGCTTTCTTTCATTCTTCCTCCATACCATGCAACTCCTCAAAATCCCTGACACTGCTTGAACGCCTGGCTCTCTTCCTACACGCCGGCAACAATCTATACTGCTTTTCAATCCCATCATTCCACCACGCTTTGAGTGAACCATTTATCGAATTAAGATCAATGGTTGCCTTACTAACCTCACTACTAATAGCATTGCAGATATCGCCTAAACTCTCCTCACATACAAGCAATGATGGCTACCCCCGACAAAAACAGGATTTACTTTCCAGCTCAGCTGACATACAGAGTTCGTAAACGACAGATCCAAAACCGTTAAACCTTCGTTAGTGTACTGGTTTCTGGCAAAAGTAGGACTCCCATCATTCAAACACTTAAACTGGGCCTTGACGATCGTACTCCGAAGAGACCTCCCCTTGGGGAGATCCCTGGGACTGCCCCATGCCCTCGCTTTTGCGTTAAAATCGGCAACAGTAGGACATTCTCACGCCTTTCCAAAAAAAAAGCATTAACCGATTTACTTCATAGTCAAACAGATATCTGTTCAACGGAGGAGGAAAGTATACTGACACAATAGTAAAATTTTGAAGGAGATTTGTGGTCTTAGCCACAACCACATCAAAATTTGAGTTATACCTAATCTTCTGGAAACGAATGTTCTTTCTCCCGCCAACAGCTACATCTCCGTACCCGTCAGCTATTCTAGAGAATCTATATTTGCTTTTAGAGATTGATTATTATATTGCAAGATCTTCATTTTCAAGGAAGGAGGAATTGTCTGAATTAAATATAGCTCTCTCGTCATTATTGTTCATGATCAAGTCAAATTGATTTGTAAGGAATTGAACCTGTTGGAAGGTGTCATTGTCTTGAAATTCTATTGCAATTTTTTGAGTTATTTTAAGGAGCTGAGTCATCAATTTCTCCATTTGGGTTACTATTCCTTTTTGGTAAGATTGTGATTCAAAAACAGGGCTATTATTTATTAACTTTGTTGTTAATTCTTTTTGGATGCCTTGTTTGAGATGGTTCATGTCTAACCTGACTTATAAGAATTGAGCTACAACATTTTTTTGTTAAATTACGATTTATATTAAGATCTTTATCTATCGTTTCCTCAGTCTGTTCACAGTCTGAAGGAAAGGAAGATTCGTCCTCCTCGAAAATACTAAATCTATTGTTATTTTTTGGGTAATAAGTTTCCAGGACTTCTTTACGTGACATCTTCTTGACCGTCTTGATGCAGTTCACGGCCATCTCCTTTTCCCAATGAGGGCAGCGGAGCTTGTCCTTTGCTGTAGGGCCACTATTTCCACATGAAATACAGTTGTTTGCCTCACAATCCTATCTGCACTCATTTTTGCCGCATTTGATACATCTAATTTTAGATTTGCAGGACATTTGAGTATGGCCTAGTCTCCCACAATTGTTGCATTGCCTCAGAGGAGGTATATAAAATTCTACATCAAGCTTTGTGTATTCGTATATAATTTGCTTGGGAATCTCATTCCCCGAAGAGCCTATTTTTAATGTAGTTCATTGGTGGCAGGGTCCTTGCGCGTAAAGCGTCTGACAGACCTCATAGGGATACTGGATATGGCATTATTTAAAACATCAGAATCACTGAAACATATGGGTACTCCTCTAACCACACCATATATTTCGCGTGCAGTGCGTGGAATGAAGGGTTTCAGGCCTCTTTTTAGTAGTTTGTCATCGAGAACAAAAGTTTTCGCCGCTTAAGTATTTTTGAATGTTACTTTATATAGTGTTTTACCTAAGGCATAAATGAATTCAACATCTTTGTGGCGCATATCTTTGATCTGACTCAGCAGAGTTAACGCTGTGGTTATTTTTTCATTTTTAATATTGGTGCATTCAGAAGAATCCACCAGAACGAAGATTTCCCTCTTAAATGTTTGCGGGTACAGCACTGTTTTTTGTACATTTTCATTTTCTTTTCCTCTTGCTTGTTCGCTTTCGTTAACTACCGCTAACTGAGCTTCTTGCGTCTGCACGCTTTCTGGAAAGTTCTCAAATTCCATACTACCTTCTGTTTCTAGATTTTTCCCGCCTTTTCTAGCTCTTTCTAAATTTTTCCCGCCATTTTCAGGACACACGTCATTTTTTTCGCGCTACTTTTTGGTTTAATTTGAATAAGCCCTCCATCGCTGGCGAGCTCATAAAAATTAGTTACTTCTTTGTTATTTAAGATTTCTGGTTTTTTTAACACACTACCTTCAAATGCAGAAGACTCTGCCTCAGACGTCGCCGACCAAAAAGTCGACGAGGCAATCATGGCCCTTCTTTGTTTGCCCGCCTTAAGAGGCAACTTTCCTTGTTTTTTTAACCGGCACTATGGAATTTTTTACTTATTACTACACAGGAAAATGAAGAAACAATGAAACCACTGTCTAGCCAAGACCGACCTGACCTCCAGATTGTTGTAACAAATTTATCAGTAAATGTTTTAATTAAAGCGACGCAAAAATGAATTAATTAACAGCCTATATTGTTCATTCGATTAAACGATCACGTAATTTATGTTCGACTCTCTATCTCGAACGAACAGCCAGACGAACGATTCGTGGCAAAACGAAATCGTCTGAATTCCGAAGTCTCTATCTCGAATGATAATTTTCGTCCATCCTTACGTTCTTACGTTATTCGCCCGAAAAGATTGTCAAAATTGTTTTGTTTACTTTGTGTGTATAAAAGTTCAAAAATAAAATATTTTAATAGAATTAATTAAAAATGTATTAAGCAACAGCATTTCTTGCAAGTGAACGTTCGGACGAAGACAAATTGCGGATACTATACAATAAATTTTGGACTTCTTTTCCTTTCTTTTCTTTAGGCAATGTACGTAACTGAGATAAATATTCTACTCATTTTGTTTTTCATGGTTACAATCTATTCTTGCTAATATTCATGTATACAAGTAAATGTTAATGTACATATTCGCAAAAAACTAACTATGAGTAAATATTTATATACATATCTAATACATATAATTTCTCCCTAAAGGCACATTGTAGTGAAAACATATGACATTTCTTTTGATTGCTTTTTTCCTCCTTTAAATTATATTTGTTATTACATTGTTTTTTTTTTGTTTTTTTTTTCTTTTTTTCCCTTGTCGGACTTAACTTAATAGCTAAAGCACCTCTTTCAACTTTGCCTCCTTTTAGAAAGCAGATCTGCTCCCTGAGAAGACCGAAGTCATTTTTGGAAAAGATTTCTTTAAAACAATTGAATTTCTCAAAAAAGGCGTAAGTGCCTCTGATCGTAGAAAATCTTGGGCATTCAAATATTAGGTGGTCATTGGTCTCCCTCACCCCGCAAGACCTGCAAGTGTCCGAAACATCCCTTTTAAATTTACTCAAAAACAAGTTACCGCAAGTGTGGCCAGAAATATGTCTGTTTAATAACTTAATATCTTGGTCTTCAAAATCACACTTCTTATTACAAAACCATGGCGAGTTAGTTATTCTTCCTACATTTTCCGCAAACGTTTTTCCTTTGGTCTGACATACATATATCAACAAACTCCTCCTCCCATTCACTCCATATATATTTGCTAATGATTCTGAGGCCCTCCTAAACCGTTAATTTACAATGCAATCTTCTGCCATTACTAACCGCAGCTCTGGCTGCTGCGTCTGCCTTCTCATTGCACACAATACGCACATGATTAGGGACCCAAATGAGTTTATTGCTCTCACACCCAGAGCCATGTAAAAGCTTGTGGTTGGAAGCAACAATATAATTCGTGGTACATTTCTTATCAATCAGCCTCAACGCAGCCATGCTATCAGAGATTATCGCAATTTTTTTTTTAATTTAGTTCTAACCAGTAACGAAACCACCTCCTTTATGGCAACACGCTCACCAAAAGTTGACGAAAAATCCCCAGAAATATTATATAGATACGAAAAATTGGTTTGTGGATCATAAACAGCACAACCAGTCACCTCATCACCAACAGATCATTTCTCTCAGAGCTTCATTCACACTAGCTATGTACATCATGCAGTTGTAGCACATGAAGCGCAAAAGCGGACTGTTTTCCAGTGCCTTTAGACCGTAGTCATCAGCCGACGCACATGCCTGCGTTCTATGGTACACTTTCCCGCACACACCTTGACAGCGTACACCCGACTCTCCTCTGACGCCTTTTCGGCATTGCACTTTAGGCAGTTCTCGATGTGAACGGTTGCTTTTTTTATTCCTGGGAACCAATAACTTTTCCGTATAGTTTGCACAACTTTGTCTACATCTAGGTGCCCCATCTCATCATGATACTTGTATAAAACATGCCTTTCCATGGACTCTGGCACGTAAAAAAGTAAGTCCTTGTCTCTTATTCTATACAATATCCCGTTTCTCATTTCATAGCGGGTGTTTTTTCTAAGTTCTAAATCCTCTTTTATCTTTCCTTTTCGCTCAACTTTACTTTGGCATATAACTAAATTTTCTTCGAACGTATTTGCATGGATTACCAAAACATTATTTACCCTACTTAGTGCGTCAACATGCTGCATTCTCTCGCCTGCCCTATGTTCGAGGTAGCAATCATAATTTTGTAATTCCAGCGCCCACCTTGCTATCCTTGGGTTCATATCTTTTTTGTTGAGTGTCAAGGTCAGCGAATTGCAATCGGTAACTAGTTTAAACTTTATGCCTTGTAGATATATCCTGAAGGTCGTGGAGGGGTTTGGCTATAGTCGAAAAATCTTTGATAAACCTTCGATAGTATGAGCATAGGCCTAGGAAGCTTTGGACTTCTTGGATTTTGGTCGGAATTGAAAAGTTTTCTATTGCCTTAAGTCTTAGTCCCTTTTCATCAGCTTGAATACCTTCGCCAGTGATGACGTATCCTAAGTATGACACCTTTGATTGTAAAAATTCGCACTTGTCTAGCCGAAGCTCTAAATTGTTTTGTACAACGCTCACAAGTACTTTCTTCAGTATTTCCAAATGTTGTCTCACGTTTTCTGTCGCTTCATAATGTCGTCTAAGTAAACTATTACTTCCCCACTTCGAATCATGTCCGTAAATATTTTATTTATAAACTTCTGAAAAGTTGCCGGTGCATTTTTAAGCCCGAACGGCATTCTCAAAAATTCATATTGTCCTAAAGGTGTAGTAAAAGAAGTGTATTTACCTGAATCTTTGTTGACAAAAACGTGGAAAACCCCGTTTTTCAGATCTAACTTAGTAAACACCTTTTTATTTACTAACCTGTCCAGTAAGTCATCTATAAGCGGCATCGGATAATTGTCCTTGATCGCCGTTTTGTTCAACTTGCTACAGTCTACACACAACCGAAGTTCACCCGTTTTTTCTTAACCAACACTATTGGTGACACAAACTCTGATTCACTTGGTCTTATGTACCCTTTAGCCAAGTATTCGTCGATTATTTTCATGTTCACTAGTATCTCTGCTTTTTGTATTTAATGTATGAGTTACCCGAACTTCGTACATTTTCCCAACTTCACCTTTGTTCTCGACATTGCTCTCAACCTTGCTATTGTTCTCTACTTTGCTTTTGTATTAATCTCCCGTTCTATCCAAAAACTCGACATTGCCAATCTTTAGTTTCGCATCACTAGCATCAAGGAAATCTCTACCTAGTAACACTGAGTAACCCATAGCCCCATTAGGAACCACTAGAAGTTCAACTAAAACATATTTATTCAACACTTTTATGTTACACTTCAATTTTCGAATTATATTCAAAGGGGACTTATTCAACCGGTAAAATACTTCTTCGACCTTTTCTAACTTTACTCCTGCTGGTAATATCATTTGCTTAATCAGGCTAACTGGGCTTCCTGAGTCGACTAAACATTCTACAAACATATCACTATTAGAATGTGCTGATACATATAATTTAAAATAACTCGCGGAGTAACTCGTCCACGTTTTTTGGTATTGTTACCTTGGCATTGTACCAAGCTTAAGCCGCTCCTTTTAGTTTAAGGTGCATAGCAACACCTAAAATCGCGTCGTCGATTTTTAAAACTTCGCGATAGTGCATAAGTTGGTTGTACCATATATTAAAACCATCGCCGCCGTCGCATACTGCTATAATTTCCTTTAAAGTTTCGAAGGAAATATAATCGCCGCTTTTCTCTGCACTCGCCATCGCTTTGTCTTTCTCCAGGAGGGCCTTCTGGAGTTTGAGGAGCTGTATTTATTTTTCTAACAGTTTAGCTTCTACGGCCGCTACCTCTGCGTTTTTGTTGTTGTCGCCTGATGTCGATTGCATCTCCGTTATTTTCGCTAACCCCGTTTGCGGTATTCTTCTTAGGGCAAGCACCGAAACTCCTGTTGCGTACGCATACTACCCCGCTTCGCACACACACTGCGTTGTCATCGTCGTTAATAACCACGCTTCTAAGTGCACTTCTTCCACATCGTTGTGTTTTGTTGCCTCTCCCGTTATTCTCACCGTTGTTCTCACCCAGTAGATAATTTCAGGTGTAAAAAGCCCTTCCAGAAGGCCTTCCTGGGAGTCAAGAGGCCTTCCACTTTACATTCCTTCTTCCTTTCTTTTTTGTATGGAGTGGGACAAATTGAAGGGCTTCTGCTTCCGCTACCCATAAAAGGGCTTCCACAAGGGCTTTTGTAGGACGCACCACTGAAGGCCTTCTTATTTCGCTACCTACAGAAGGTCTTCCAGGCGGGCTTTTGTAGAACATACCACTGAAGGCCTTCTTATTTCGCTACCTACAGAAGGGCTTCCAGATGGGCTTTTGGAAGACGTACTTCAGAAGGCGTTTTGAAGCAGTTCTTCTAAAAGTGCTGCTTTAGTTAAAAAAATACATACTTCTCT
>NW_016159347.1:40529-48115 GCF_001687245.7 Rhagoletis zephyria | reverse complement strand
CTTCTAAAAAACATCCCCACTTATAAAACGCGATTTAATGTTTTATTCTACATACGTATGTATATCAGTTTAAATCTAGGTCCTGACGCGGTTATGTGTGCATAATATTGTAAGAACTTTCCACTTTCCACACAATGCAACGCTCGTAGTTCCTGCTCCTTTTCATTTTTGTATATGTATGTATCTATAAATGCATGTGGTCGAAAAAACAAAAAAACAAAAACTTCACACAATTCAAAACTATCTCAAAGCACTAGTGAAGTTTTAATGAAAATTAGAAAATGCCACAAAAGTTATTCATCATTTGACATTATAGTCGGTGTTCGTAACAGTAGCGATTACGCCAAGTTCGAACACAGTTGTTTGCTTGGTTGATTTCAAGTGTTCTTTATTGAATANGCTAGCACTTGTTTCAGCCCTTCTTGGGTAGGCCTCTTAGAATGGCTTTACTTAAGAAGGCCTACCTAAATTATCTTCTGGGCACCGTTGTTCTCACCGTTGTTCTCACCGTTGTCCTCACCGTTTGTCGCACCGTTGTCTCTACTTTGTACTTCTGGTTCATTGGGTCTCAATCCATTGCCGTTGTCCGCTACATTGTTCTCGCCTTTGTTTTTGCTGCTACCCTGACCTTTATTTATAATCTCGCCTTTTCCTCGCCGTTGTGCTAAGCGCAAATCGCTTCTGTCATAATCGACATCGCTTACGTCATCGGCGTCATCGCTTTCGTCCATATCATTTTTTCCGCTTGAACAGAAAAAAAACCTCATAAAGAAAACCACGTCATTAAATGAAATAAATGTTTTATGAAACTGTTTTAAACATTTGTTTGTTTTTTTTTATTCGCTCGCNTGAAATAAATGTTTTATGAAACTGTTTTAAACATTTGTTTGTTTTTTTTTTATTCGCCCAANATATCATTTTTTCCGCTTGAACAGAAAAAAAACCTCATAAAGAAAACCACGTCATTAAATGAAATAAATGTTTTATGAAACTGTTTTAAACATTTGTTTGTTTTTTTTTATTCGCTCGCTGTTTTTGCTCGTTTAGTGAAATATTTACTTCTAAAAAACATCCCCACTTATAAAACGCGATTTAATGTTTTATTCTACATACGTATGTATATCAGTTTAAATCTAGGTCCTGACGCGGTTATGTGTGCATAATATTGTAAGAACTTTCCACTTTCCACACAATGCAACGCTCGTAGTTCCTGCTCCTTTTCATTTTTGTATATGTATGTATCTATAAATGCATGTGGTCGAAAAAACAAAAAAACAAAAACTTCACACAATTCAAAACTATCTCAAAGCACTAGTGAAGTTTTAATGAAAATTAGAAAATGCCACAAAAGTTATTCATCATTTGACATTATAGTCGGTGTTCGTAACAGTAGCGATTACGCCAAGTTCGAACACAGTTGTTTGCTTGGTTGATTTCAAGTGTTCTTTATTGAATAAATGATTACGTTTTTATACAAACTAAATGCTTACGTAGCTAAATAATAAGACCATAAAAACTTTAGATCGTAAGCAAAATTATTGTAAAGGCTTTATTCCCACGTTTTGGTTTACATAAGTATAATTAATGCAAATGCTTTATTCCCACGTTTTGTTGACATAAGCATATTCCACATTTTTCGCCTCCTTTCATTTGTGTGCATTAATCAACAATGTCTTATATGTAAATTGACACATACCAAATTATTTGGCTATAAGAATACACTAAAAGGCATAAAGTGCCTAAGCTAAATATTCTGATGCCATCATACCATATGTGACTACTGTTAAGCAGTATTCTCTTAATCCCTATCCCTCGGACTCTCGCGCCAAAATATCCGTTGGCATAGTCTTCCTGCTCAAAGTATGGGCTAAGTACTACAATACCAAGTGTGGTTTCTATCATTGTAGTATTATCTAAGGTTCTAGCCGCCTGCCCGATTAGGCACCTTGCGAATACCTGCACGCCTAGGACCAACTGCACATTGTTAGGCTCCCAATAATTAGGATTCGCAAAAGGCACCTTTGTTGGATTCGTCATTCTACACAAACTCATAGAGTCAGGTGGCACTACTAGCTTCAGCTGGCTTTGCCCTGGCAGTACCCAAAATTCTGCCTCAATGTGTACATCAGACTCATACCATGGTCTAACCCTAGCATTTATTTTTTTTCTAACTAGGAACGGCTGACCATCTATACCAACCAGATATCTGGTCACACTGGCCACTGATAATTGATAAGCTCTGATAATCTTATCCAAAATAAGATTTGGTTGTGCACCGGTATCCAACAAAGCACAAAAAGGTCCAATATTGACCTGATCTATCTCTAACCGAACCAAGGTGCCAGGTAAAGGTTTAAATGCGACCACCCGGGTACCGACTCCCTGCCCCGATTCATAACTGCCACTGACCTGCTGGTCCCCGCCCTGGTAACTAAAAACATGCTTATAAGGTGTACAAACATCTGGCCGTTTATTAACCGGCTCTGATAAATCAAGTTCTATTACCTCAGGCGATGTATCTAGATCCTTCCTGCTCCTTTTTGATTGTCAAATTGTTGTGTTGACATCTGCGCTCTTACGTTTTTGCTCTCGTTTGGATGAACCACTAGCCCTTACTTGCTCAACCGGGTCTTGCACCATCAGCAAGTGCTTGTTCACCTCCCTAGTTGGGCACAGAACACTATTATGCAATATCTTGCCTGGACATCTACTGCACGGCCCAGAATATCAGTATTTTACTGTATGACCTTGCTTGAAGCAGTTTGGACATAAATTGTGCTTCCTACATATGTTTTACGTGCCCATAGATTCAGGCTCAGGAAGTCTGAGCACTTATACAACCCATGACCACCTCGACATAGGTGGCATGGATAAGTCTTCTTTGCTCCTCCATCGCTCTTCTGAACACTAGCTCTGACCTTACTTGCTCTCTGATTTGCATCTTGCTGACGCCTCTCTATATGTTCAGCCCGAACAGCCGATGATGCCGCACTGCACATATATGTATATGCACTCTCGCGCACGACGATTCTCTACTTGATGCGAAGATGCAGCGGCCTGTTTGTCGAGAAACGCTAGCATCTCAACTGCTGTTGGGATTTCAGACTGCCGCTGAAGCTCCCAGGCCTTTCCCGTCTCTTCATCAAGTATTTCGTGCAAATTATGCACTACTGTCCCAATGCTCTATGGGCAAGCCCTGCGCGCGCAACTGACGCAATGTCTCGTGCGTCACGTTTGACATGCGTTGAAGTGCATCCGAAGATGCACGCTCCAAAAATGGCAACTTATAAAACTGGCGCAAATACTCACGACATGTGTGATACTTCTTGTCATAGAGCTGAATTAAGCGTTCCCATGCTTCATTATAGTTTTCGTCGGTCAGCTGCCACTCACCCAAAGTACGTGCAGCCTTGCCCACCAGCGACTTTTGCAAATATGCAAACTTAAATGCTGGCGCAACCGGCTCATTATCATGCACAACGGCTTTGAAGCGATCATGGAAGCCCTTCCATTTGGTCAGCGAACCATCGAATTCGCCCCAGTTATTCTTTAAGTCCATTTGCCGCTGTGGATACTGTAGCTCCACCTGGATATTTGCTGGCGCACTTACTGGGGCCGGTGATGGTGCCAGGAAATCTATTTTGCACTACAGAGTCGCACGTGCCTCGAAATATCCATTCTCGGGCTTTTCTAGCTCTTGCTCATAGACATTGATATCGCTGCCCTCGGTACCACTGCTCACCAGCTCGTTATGGATAGCAATGCACTGCTTCCAACGCCCTTCCAAGGCCTCCAACCTAGCACTATAGAGGCAAATGCCTCATCCGGGACACATGCCGCTGCCCTTTCAATGGCTCACACGCACGCAACAAGTAGCTCCACTGTTACCATTGTCAGTTTTTATATTTTTGAATCAAATCGCTGTCTTAAGTCTTTTGGCTTCAAGAATTTTAATGTTCACTACGCAAGTACTTAATTACCAATGACGCTCTTGTATTTTCTACCCTCGCATCGAATTCCACTACATACACACACCAGTGTAAACTTCTAGAATATTCCACTCTATACTGCACCGTTCTCGCTCGTTAATATGTACATATGACATTTATGTACATACACTACTACATTTATGTACAGCACTAACTACTAGCACTCTGCGCACCGCCATGCTCCGGTTTAGCTTGCTTACATATATGAGATTTCTACTCACACCGACGAGCTACTTGCGCTCTGCGCCTATCACGGTGGGCCTGAGCCAACTTTAAAGCGAAGGTCATAGCACATCATTTTTTATTGCTAATTTGGGTTATTTATGTTACAAATAATGTGTAAAAATTTTTATAGTCCATAACTTGTTGAGTCGTTTTTGAAAAAACTCATTTTAAATAAAAAGTATTCCTTTTCTTTTAAAATTTTCTTACATACGTATTGGACTACGGATTTAAGCATTACATTGCCCCTTTTTAAAAATTGTAATGTGAAGGATACCAGAAGTCTTAGGTATAGTTCTGGTATATGTTTGTAAGTCCTACCAGAAGTCTTAGGTATAGTTCTGGTATATGTTTGTTAGTCCTACCAGAAGTCTTAGGTATACTTCTGGTATATGTTTGTAAGGCCTACCAGAAGTCTTAGGTATAGTTCTGGTATATGTTTGTAAGGCCTACCAGAAGTCTTAGGTATAGTTCTGGTATATGTTTGTAAGGCCTACCCGAAGTCTTAGGTATACTTCTGGTATATGATTATTAAGGCTACCACGAATTCTAGTTAGACTTTTGGTATGTATCTGTTAGGCCTACCACAAATCCCAGATACACTTCTGGTATATGTCCATTAGCCCTACCATAAATATTGGTTAGACTTCTGGCATATGTTTGTTAGGACTTCCAGAAATCTTAAAGTAAAAAAAATAAAAATTTAAAAATTAGTTAAGCCTAACGAATATATTGGGTTTTATTACCCAATTATTTAACCAATTATATTTATTTAAATTAACATTTTTATTGGCACGTAAAAAGAGAAACCTCAAAAAGGAACACAAATGGTGAATTCAATAAAAAAAAAAAACTAGCATGCCAACAAATATTTTGTTTCACAGCTCAAATCAATTTGTTGCATAAAAAGTACAAAATAATAATACTGGGTATTACGCTTTACAACACATGTACGGTTACTCTCAAAATTGAGCGTAAGGCTTTCTTTTGTTAATTTTGTTTTAAAATATGGCTTATGTTTCAGCAAATCCCATTTAAATCCAAGAATGATAGTGTGTACAAAAATTAAGAAAAATGTGGAAAGTTTCAGCAAATTCGCAAACTTTTTAATCGCGTTGATTTTTGAGAATTTATTTTTCTGACTTTTGAAATTTGCACATTATTATACTAAAATTTAATGGCCTATAAAACTGCATACCTGGAATCTCTTTAGAAATTCGTATTAAAAAGTTCGCGAATTTGCTGAAACTTTCCACATTTAAGTCAATCGACTTTTACACTTTTTTCGAAAGGTAATCGTCCTTCAGATTTAAATACGTCTGAAAAGAATTAAAGATGATAGTTAATCAAATAACTTTGAAAATTAAATAAATACTAATTGCCAAATAAAATTTCGTCAACTAATTTCATTTGCGCTAACGATTCCCTCTCCCATCGCCCGTCCCAATTGTAGTGTTGCAAAAACTCATCCGTAAACAACTTACGAATGACGTCGTTTAGGCATCCCGAGGGCCCCTTCAATTTATAAATATAGGTTGACTAATATAATATAGGTCGCCACTTCATCAGAAACAAGTGGGCGCATTTCCTCATCACAAATTGAGCCATCAAATTGATCACAAGAACATGAGGGAGCACTAGAGGAAATGTTTCCTGGTGCAGAAACTACCGAACGATCAGCAAAAATTAATTCACTTGATGGAGTAACGCATTCCGTTTTAAAGCGCCGCGCACTTTCTAAAAATTTCTTTTTTTCAAGACTCATATAAGTCTGGAAACTTTTCTTTTTCATTTTTATTCTTTTTATTTACGTATTATTATTATTTTTTAAGGTACACAGCAGCTTTTAGTTGGATTCAGAAATCTTATCGCTCGTTTATTTCGAATGAATTAACAAATAGGTATGTAAATAAACATCGATGTATCGAGCAACATCGATGGTCGTGGATTCAAACATCGATGCTTGTCGATGTTTTTATGTTATGATTGTTTTGGACATTTGTTCTGCATATTCTGCGTCCAGTACTCCAAACAAAGAATGAGCGATATTTCCAACTACATCAATGGCACCTCGTTTACGCCGATTAGATTTTACTATTGCGTAGTCTAGCTGCTACTCTTTTTCAGTCTGTTCAAGATGTGCTACCAGAGAAAGACATGAGCGTTTTCCGTGTGATTTCTTGACATAAATGGCGCAGGGCCCTTCTGCCATTTGACAGCGTTGCAAGTTCTACCAAAAATCCTTCCATGTCATAGTAGATTATTAGGTTCCTATCGGTGGTTGATATGGCTGTTGAGCCTATTCCTTTAAAATGAATGCCAAGCCTTGATCCAAAATGCTTATTTTGAAGCTAAAGCCAATGGTAAGATGAGTAGGGTAATCAGAAGCGTAACAAGTCCTTGGTGTAAGGAAAACTTATTCCTCCTTGATGGAATTTTGTCTTCCTTAAGCAATTTATTGGTTGATTGTCGTTCTGTAGCATCATTTGTTTCCTTGGGCAAGGGTGCAAGCCGATGAATAGGCCTCTTGCAAGTGCCACTAGCAGTTTATACATCAGCCACTCTCACTACACCGTCGTTTCCTTCATATACATTGATGATTCTTCCTAATGGCCACTGCAGTACCGGTGTGTTGTTTTCTTTGTTGATCACCAGGCAGCTGAAGGTCAGATAAATAGTCGCGGGACCACCGATTCCAAAACTCGCGTTTGAGGTGAGCAACAAGTTTCCATCTTGTTAATAAATGTGTTTGCTGTGGGCTACACGTTGGATCAACTTGGGCATTAAGGGGTTCTCCTATGAGGAAGTGGCCTGGAGTTAAAGCTGTTAGATCGTTAGGATTGTCGGACATTGGGCTGATTGGTCTGGAATTTAGGATTCCTTCCACCTCGATGATTACCGTGTCCAATTCTTCATACGTTAAGGACGCTGTCGAGGTGGTTCTTATTAGTAAATGCTTAGCTGATTTTACCGCTGCTTCCCATAAACCGCCAAAATTGGGAGTCCTAGGAGGTATAAAATGAAATGTTATTCCCTTTCCGCTGCACTGCTTTACTATTAATTCTCGTGATGAATTTCCATAAACAACGTCAGTAAGTTCAGAAAGCTGGTTTTTCGCGCCTACAAAATTGGTTGCGTTATCACAATAAAAATTTTGACAATGTCCTCTTCGGCTTGTAAATCGTTTTAAGGCATCAATAAATGCATCCGTTGTTAAGTCGCTGACTAATTCCAAATGTACTGCCTTTGTGGCAAAACAGCAAAATACCGCTACATAGGCCTTTTGTGGTTTCTTTCCCCTTATCTTGAAGTGAACCCAAAATGGCCCGCAGAAGTCCACGCCTGAGTTGATGAATGGTCTTGCTGGAGTTACTC